>NC_132838.1:33689482-33992512 GCF_048164855.1 Canis lupus baileyi | reverse complement strand
GCGTTGCATCAGGCGCCATGCTCAGCAGGGAGTCTGCTTGAGGATTCTCTCTCCCTCTGCCCTTCACTCTACTCTTTCTCCTTCTCAAATTAAATAAATAAATAAATAAATAAATAAATCTTTTAAAAAATTATATTGTATCACACAAAAATAGACTAGTTGTTATTGTGAGCCTGCCATCATTACTAAATATAACTTGACATCATTTATAATTATATTATTTATTTATTATTATTTATGTAATTTAATAAACTATTAATTTTTTATTTTAAAGATTTTATTTATTTATTCATAGAGATGCAGAGAGAGAGAGAGAGGCAGAGACACAGGCAGAGGGAGAAGTAGGCTCCATGAAGAGAGCCTGACGTGGGACTCGATCCAGGGTCTCCAGGATCACGCCCTGGGCTGTGGGCGGTGCTAAACCAGTGCACCACCGGAGCTGCCCAAATTTAATAAATTATTAAACAGCCTGATATCATGGTATACTTTCTTTAAAAGAAAACACAGGGGATCCCTGGGTGGCTCAGCAGTTTAGCGCCTGCCTTTGGCCCAGGGCATGATCCTGGAGTTCCGGGATCGAGTCCCGCGTCGGGCTCCCAGTATGGAGCCTGCTTCTCCCTCTGCCTGTGTCTCTGCCTCTCTCTCTCTCTCTCTGTCTATCATAAATACATAAATAAATAAGTAAATAAATAAATAAATCTTTAAAAAAAAGCACACACATACTATTCTATAATAGCATTAGTAGTCTATAGTTAAGCTCAAGGAGATGTCTAAATAGTCTATACACTTCAGGGAGTAGATAAAAAATATCTTATTTATAGCAATTTCCTTTATTAAAGTCAATAGTAGACATATAATTAGGTAATATTCATGTACTCTTACAGTTCTTAAATTAGGATTGATTTTTGCAGAGACACAGGCAGAAGGAGAAACAGGCTCCATACAGGAAGCCCAATGTGGGAATCGAACCTCGGACTCCTGGGGGTCATTCCCTGAGCCAAAGGCAGATGCTCAACTGCTGAGCCACCCAGGCTTTCCAGCTATAAGAATTCTAACTCTTTTAATCTTATATATCGTTTAATCTGTTAGGATTTTTGGAAAGAATCCTATTTCTAAAGTTATGCTATGAAAATTTGCGTTTAGGTGAATAAAACTCCTAAGTTATGCATAATCACCTTAATCATCTATTAGAAATTAAATATTTCAACTTCTCTCCTGATCCACAAATTAATATCTATGTTTTACACTGTACTGCCATGCTTTAGTGGGTTAATCAAACAATTGAGCAGTAACTCGTATTTTCCTGAGTAGTGGAAACCATGTCTTATAAGCTGAAATTAGAAAGGAGTTTTGAAATATGAATTATTCCAATTTCAGTTTCTATATGTGTTTCCAAATAGCTATCTTTGAGACTTTGTGAATCACTGGATAAATCAAGGAAATTATTTCATGGTATACTAATCAGAAAATACCTTCCCTTTTTGGTACATTTGTGAAAAACTAAATTATTTGGTATAAGAGCCAAACCTGTCTAACTGAACTCCACAATTATAATAACTCCCGTTTACTAACAACTTTGGAGTTGAGCTGCCCAATATGAAGGATGTCTCCTGGTAATATTGATGGTCTGATCTAAGAAAAAAACCCTGCTTCTGGCAAAAATCTCAATCTCAAAGAGAACCCTGCAGAACTGAACTTGATATAAGCAATTATTTCTTCTCAAATAAATTGATAATATTAAAATTTGCCATATGCTTTGAGGAGAGAATAATTAAAATGGTAGATGGAGGTCAAGGCTACTTCATCAATGAAACATTCTCCACTTGAAAGGAAATATAAAATGGATGTGAGCATCATCCTAACAAAACATAGAAACATATACATAAACACTACTGACATGAATGTATTTTGTTTGTATTAAAGTTTAAAAAAATAAAAAAAATTAGTTTAATACGTTAAAACTAATGTTCCACTAAAAGGATGGAGTAATTATTAACTTAACCACTCCCCCCATAATGTTGATGATTTGGGAAGATAACCAGTTTTCAACTGTATTTATTTCTCTCTTTCAGCAGATATTTTCTAGTTATACAGTAATTTTTGGCAGAGCCATTTACCTAATATGCTTTATAGTCACTTTCTTTTTCTGCCTAGGTAGACACTCTAGTGAAAGAAAATTAAACTTTTTCCCCAAATAATGAAGTAGTTTGGAATTATGCACTCTTCAATTTCATAATCCTTTAAATCTAAGGCCATTTTATTTTTATCTCTTTTTAAGATACTGCTTATGTATTCCTTTGAGAAAGCATCTTGATTCTCACTTCAGTTATTTATGATTTAAATTTGCATACTGTCTTTCTTTTGTAAAAGCTTATGGCATTGAATAAAAACACTTTCAACTTTCATTAAACATCTGTCACAATCCAGTACTAAAAAAGCAGCAAGGAACTTTTACAACAATAGCTATAGAAATACAAAGAGAAAAAGAAAATACTAAATAGTAATCATAAGAAATTTATTGTACCATCATTCAGAGCCCTCTGACCCAGCCCTCTGACATGAAACCTTACATGTTAATTAAGCATAATCTACTTTCGAGGTAAGTAGTTGATTTCTATTTCTTTTCTCTATGATAAGCAACCTCTTACCT
Organism: Canis lupus baileyi; assembly: GCF_048164855.1. NCBI lineage: Eukaryota > Metazoa > Chordata > Mammalia > Carnivora > Canidae > Canis > Canis lupus. The sequence continues at coordinate 33,989,862 of NC_132838.1, read as the reverse complement.
CAGAAAATTTGTTGAATCTTTGGTTTAAAATGAATCTTAGAATGCATCCATTTGCATTCTAAGATTCATCTGTTTAGAATTTGCTATTCATCATTCAGTATTTATATAAAAATATCAGTTGGTTAGGCAGACAAGTGGGAATATAATGTTTGATTCTCTAATGAATACCTCTACTAAGAGATTGAGCACACTGAATTACAAAATGAAATCCCTGTGGACAATAATTACATAAAGTTGAGTAAAAGTATTCATCAAAAGGAAAAAGTTGTGCAATAACAATACGTATTTGGGAGAAACAGGAAGAAAGCTGAAGGGAATCTGTATTCCTGACAGTAAGAGAAATCTAAAACATTATAGTTAATAAGTTGTTGCTACCCAGCTGAAGGGTCAAAACTAAAACGGAAGTCTCAACAGAGTAATATGGAACATAGACAAGACTACCAAAGAGTTTATCAAGCTCCCATTCATGGGCAAATATAAGACGACTGTGGAAAGATGAGAATGCCAAGATGTTCTGAAATGAATTGCAAATTAATCAAATGAAGCTCCTTCCCAGAGTAGAAACCAGCACTGAGAAAAAATTGTTTACACTAGAAATTGTATTGAAATGTACAAGAACATCAGTCAAAGAAATGCGAAGAGACATTTATTATGAGATACAAAAGAATAACAAGCAGGATGAGTGGCAATAAAGGTCTTCATAGAAACACATACCTAAAAGCATATGCAAGATTTAAGCTAATAATTTAAAAAGGCAAGATAACATAACTTACAATGTAATCAGGATATAAGTAGAACAACAGAAATTAGAATTCAAAAAATTCAGAAATTAGATATTCTTTTTAAAGAAAAACTTAAACAGGGAGCTGATACCATGCAGAATAGGGTTCAAAATGACAAGAATAATATTTCAATGTTGAAGATTAACCTAGAAGAAACAAAATAGTAAATATCACAGATAACATTATAGAATAAATGGGGAATAGAAATAATAAAAGACCAAAATAAAGAAGATACAGAGGGAAGAATTTTAAAATGTGAAAGGTGATGGACAGTTAAGGAAGATAGGCAACAAATGTCCAACATAAAGATAACTGGAGTCTCTATAGAAAAAAAAATCAAAGCACTATAGCAGAACAAATAATAAAATGTATAATTGATGGTATACTCTCAACTAAAATGTGACTTGAACCTTTATATTAAGTTATCATGCCACATAACTATGAAAAATATCCCATAATGGCCAATACCAAAATATATTTTAGTAATAGTGTTAACTATTGAAATAAAACTACAGAGAGAAAAAAATCACTTATAAGGGGAAAATCACATTAGTATCAGATTTTTCTGTATTTTCTATAAAGCAACACTTTATGCCAGGAAATGATAGTGTAACATGGTAGCCTGCACAAAGAAAGCCAATTTTTTTTTTTAAGAAAGCCAATTTAATCATGAGTTTTATATTAAGTAAATTGACTTTCAAGTGTAATGACCATAGACAACATGCAAGATTTTTTAGGATGTTGTTCTCATCAGTTTCTTTTTTTTTTTTTTTGCAATCAAATCATGAGCTTCGGGATCCCTGGGTGGCGCAGCGGTTTGGCGCCTGCCTTTGGCCCAGGGCGCGATCCTGGAGACCCGGGATCGAATCCCACGTCGGGCTCCCGGTGCATGGAGCCTGCTTCTCCCTCTTCCTGTGTCTGTGCCTCTCTCTCTCTCTCTCTGTGACTATCATAAATAAATAAAAATTTAAAAAAAATTAAAAAAAAAAAAAAACAAATCATGAGCTTCAGACAAGTAAAATGGATAGATAATTATCAGCATAAGCTTTGCGTTGAACAGCAAATACAAATTTATCTGTAGAACTCAGTCTAATTGATGGACCTAACAATTGTATAATGTTATGGTGGTATATTTTGACAATATTGATAGGATAACATTAGTTGGTAGAGAGTGTGAAAAGCATATGAAAAATAATCTTGATGACTTCCAGTGTGTTAAGTGAAAAAAATATATTACTTCAAATTAGATGTTATGGGTAAAGAAGAAAGCATATAAAATGCTTATAATGTTCAAGGTAGGGAATCATTAGATGTACAAAAAAGAAGGAGAAAAAAGAGGGGAAGAAAATGAATATTGGAGATGTTTTATCAGCATGCAATACAAAAATAATTTATAAGGCAAAAATGCAAGATTTTCTATATATTAATTATACAGAATTATATTAATTAATTATATTATATTAATATGAGAGAGAGAGAGAGGAAAGAAGATCAGATCACATAGTGAAAATCTGTTGCTTCTTTCTATCTTTTTTCTCTCTCTGATAGAATTTTGGATGTATCTCTCTGTTTAATTCAACTATTACAAGAAAAAACAATTTGTCCAACAAAAAATCCAACACTATGCTGTGAGTCAGAGAACCCTTAGAGATATTTCCAAGAAGTTAAATAATAGAAAGAACAAATATTTACTAGGATTATTTAAGTTTAAAAATTCAAGAATCAGTATCATGAATAGAACTCAAACCAAAAAACAGTAAAAATAAAAAAACATGTTATAATGCTAATGTTTAAAACTGTAACATTAAGTAAAAAATATATTACTATTTACACAAATAGAAACATAGGAAAACTTTCATGAACACAAACAGCAAATCTCCAAGAAAAAACTGAAATATGTTGATACTCAGAGATTTTAACCCCCCTTTCAAATTCAACACATATTAATTGGATAAGGAAATAACTATATTAAAGATCTAGTTTCTTAAGATCAGAGCTTATATCTTTAAAACATTCTTCTCCTCTAATGTAAGCATAGAAAGACATAACATTCCCTATAAGCACTGCTTGTTCTGATTCCACCTATTTTGTTATGTTTTCTTATTATTATACAATTTAAATATCACTTTATTTCACTGTTGAGCCATGCATTTATCCTGACTTTTATTAATTTTAAAATATTTAGAGATTTTAGACATATTTTACTAATTCCTAATTTAATTCCTTTGTAATAATAGAACATATTTTGCATGATTTCAATTCTTTAAAATTGAATAGTAGTTTTTGTATCTCTCAGGAGGTAATCTGTTAGAGATTTTAGACATATTTTACTAATTCCTAATTTAATTCCTTTGTAATAATAGAACATATTTTGCATGATTTCAATTCTTTAAAATTGAATAGTAGTTTTTGTATCTCTCAGGAGGTAATCTGTGTTGCTGACCAGGATATGCAGATGATCTGTGTTGCCTGTGTTACATGTATAAAATATATGTAAAATAGATACATAATAGAGAAATTGTATCTTAATATGTATAGAATATGTAATAATTATATAATAAAATATATTATATAGCAATATAATTATGATATATAAATATATGATGTGAAATACGCAGAGTATACAAATTTATATAGACATATAAAGTTGAGCCAGCTTCCCTTTTAGATGTCTATTTCATTTACATTTAATGTAATTATATGCTATGATTGCATTTACATTTTATCTCCTCCTTCTTGCCTTATTTTTGTTGTTTTTCCATCTGTTCTTTACTGTTACTACTTTATTACCTTTTATTGGTATTTATTGACAATTGTTTTAACATTTCATTTTATCTTCTCCATTCCTATTTTACTTCTAAATCTTTATATATTATTCAGTTCTTTTTCTAAAAAGTAAAATAATGATTATCTTAATCTAAGTTAAATTAATATTATTTTTATTTACAGACATTATAAGGATCTTAAACAGTATATTTCTATTAAACCCTATCCCATACTTAGCGGGATTTTGTCCATATATTCCAAAATATATGGAAATATATATATATCAATATACCTGTTATGAAATTCAATATATATTTTACTAAGTTATAAATAAATAATATTTTATATATATTTATGTAATTTTCCCTTTCCAGTGTTCTTCATTTTTTTCCTTTAAATCAAGTTTCCACCAGGTATAAATTTTCTTCAATCTAAAGAACTTGCTTTATCATTTTCAGAGTTCTTGTTTGCTACTCCAAAAGATAGGCTTGCTTTTTCTTTTTCAGCCATGTTTTCTTTTGATCATTGGTCATATTTTCCTGTTGCAGATAATTTATAATTTTTGATATGAAGTCATTTTTTTCTAAATATATTTTATATAAAGTGTTGTTAAGCTCTGGATAATGAGAAGATCGATTGTATCCTCCAATAGGCTATGAGAATAGTGACCCCTGACCTTCAAATAATTAGGGAATGAACTTGAGAATGGGATGTATTTTTTCTTTTTTTTTTAAGATTTATTTATTTATTTATTTATTTATTTATTTATTTATTCACGATAGACATAGAGAGAGAGAGGGGCAGAGACACAGGAGGAGAGAGAAGCAGGCTCCATGCCGGGAGCCCAACGCAGGACTCGATCCCGGGACTCCAGGATCGCGCCCTGGGCCAAAGGCAGGCGCTAAACCACTGAGCCACCCAGGGATACCCGTGGGATGTATTTTCTAAGGCACATTGTGTTCCTCCTTCATCTCAACTCTGGATATAGCCCTGGAATGGTCCCAACTGAAAACTTGAGGTGTTTTCTAGTCCTGAATTCTGTTCCTTTTTTTTTTCTTTTTCTCTTAAGTATCCTAACACAACCAGAAATTTTGCTCTACTTCTCAATAATGTTCAGTCATGTTTCCTTGCTACTTGTCTTATCTATTGTCATAATACTTCAGATATGTTAAGAGGACAACTGCTGTACCATTTGGGTCCCTCAAATGTTGGCCAGCATGGAAGCTTAGAATTTTAAATTTTATCTTCCTATGTTAACAAAACTTCTTAAATTTGTCTTGCCTTCCCTTCAGCTTAGAGGTACTATTTAGCATCATCCCCAGTATTAAAGGCAATAAAATCCCTTGAGAGGGAAAGCTTCATACAAAATTTCTGAATGAATCAAAATTTTCCAAGAATATATGAGGTAAAACAATGAGGATTGCAGCTATCCAGGGTAAAGATATCACCTGGTTTAGTGTGAGTTGATGGTGAAAATAAACAATAAATGTTGATCACAACTCATTAGGAGATTTGATCCTGGGTGAACATGGTTAATAAAGAGTGCAGCATAAAGGAAGACTATGGGTATATGGGTATATGGACTAGCGAGATAGAATGAAAGGAGCAAGAGAAAAAGGTTTGAGGAATTTGAATAATTAAGGAACTGTTAAGGATTCCAAAAAGGAGACTGAAGGGAAACATCCCTCAGAGAAGCAGCACTGTGTCATTAAAATCAAAGCCAGCAAATATTTCAAAATAGTGGAAATGAGATCTGATATTAAATGCTGCTGAGGAATCTTATTTATTTTTTTTACTTAATCATGTATAAAAAATACTCTCCTACCTACAGCATGGAGTTATTGGGAGAAACAGTGAGATACAATATGTAAAATGGATTTCTAACCCACCATATGCTATATAATATATGTTTACTACTAGTTTAAGGATTAAGCAAGGAAGCTACATTAGACCCTTTTCATTGTTGCAACAATCTGGAGGATAGAGGACCTCAGATCCAAAACAAAACCGTTAGTATACTAGCATTCTGTGTGAAAAGTAATTCAAGTGTAAACTAGACCAAATATGGATGGGCATTTGGAAGAATTATTAAGAGATTGGTTTGGATCAGAGAATAAAGAAATAGGGTGGAAGGATCTAGCATGATCTTCAGGTTTTTGCTTAAGGAAGTATAATAGAGGATTGAAATTTATTAATAGTACAGAAATAGAAACAGAAAAGATTCATACTGTACAAGGCACTGCCAATAATTCAAAAACCTAGAAGTAAACAGGTAAAGGAAATTACTGACCACCAACCAATGAATTTCTTAACAGCTAAGCACTCATCCTATACTCCAGCATACTGGGTGAATGTACAAATATCTGGGTGTCAAATACAGTCTGGGGGAAAGGACATCAGAAGAGATTCTGTTTTATCTAGTTTTGCTGATCATGATATATGGAAAGCTTTATGATAGCAGAAGGAATAGCAAAATGTGTGCATATAACAAATCACTTTGCTATGTCATGTATACTCCTATTCATTACAATGCCACTCCTCACTAGTTACAAATTTGTCTATATAGCAGGGAAAGAAGAAATGAATAACATTGAATTCTATTTCTAAGCAAAAGCATTTAGAAAACAGGAGCATCAAAATAACTGATACAACTGCAGTGCAGGTTTTTCCCTTGCAATTTGCCTATACTGAATGAAATTTATTTCCTCTGTTTATATTAACTCACTCGTATGTCTCATGGCAAAAAAAAAAGTGCTAATAAAACAATATCACATATAATATTTGCACTTACCTGAAAATATTTTTCTGGAGGCTGAGCTGACATACTGAAATTCATTTTATTTAAAATCTAGCACTGTGCTTTAAAAATAAAATCAAAGCTTAGATTCCTATAGGAAATTATCTTTTTTCTATATGGGTAATATAATTTTAATTGCTTTTACTATTTTGTCTTCTCTTTTCTGACCAAACCAGAAATGTAACTCTTATGTGTACAAAAACATATAAAATAGAAAATATGATTGATAGTTATTCAACTATTACAAGGGGATTAGTTACTTATTAAATCCAGGGAGGGGATAGGTTTTTATTTTTATCATTATTATTTTTGCATATTAGTCATTTTGCCCAGTTACTGCCCTTTTTTTCTCTCAGATTCATTTATATGCATTTCTATTTTCTATCATTGACTTTTTCACACTTGAGGCCTTATGCTGGTAGACACACAAATGCTCACATAACCACATTCATGGAATAGAGAAGGATTTGAAAACTTAAATGAATAAAGCGATTTTCATCAGGGACTGTGTGATGTTAATTTTCTTTGGTACTTTTCTAAAAAGAAAAAAATATATGATTGCTTCTCATAAAGTAACATAGTAATTAAGCCTTAAAAAACAGAAGGGAAGAATTATTTTTTGCCACTAACAATACATATTTTTAAGAACTCCAAATTTTGAACATATATGTGTTCCCTATTTCTGTTTTTACAGATTAAAGTGATCAAGAATGTATGGGAAATTCTAATAATAAAGTAACATTAGTTGTATTTTAAAGTGTTTGTACTAACTAGAAACTGATAGGTTCATAAGAACGCTGAAAATATATTGCAATGATAAAGGCATATTTTTCCTGTGTTTCCCAACCATGAATCATCCGTAAAACTTAACAATAATAAAGGGGTCCAGCATGTTTAGTTCTTTCATTGCATTTTCCTTTCCATTTAAAATAGTTGCTTATTTACTAGATTTCCCTTAAAAACACATCCATAATTGATTACTTATATGTTCAGAGGCTCTGGTGTCTCTAATAACAGTAAAAATGATTTTTGCAAATTTCTCATAAGAATAGTCATTATGTCAAGACATTATTTGTGTCAATTGATTTTACTCTGTGTTATGAAATGTATCTGCTTAAAGTGACTTAATAGACTGTGATCTAACCCAGAAAATTAAAGGATCCTTGATTCCCATTAGTAATGTGCTTGCAGGCATTATTTTTAGAGCTATCAATACACTGTTAATGAACAGGGGCTTGTAGGAGTTTATTGAGTTAATCATAAGTTGCACAGTTCTCCCTTTAGCCCTATGAGAGGATTACACTTCCCCTTGGAAGTGGTACAGTGCTTGAACTGGCCAACATGAATGGAAGCTCATGTGTTGCTTGCAGGTAGAGGCATTTAATTGCTACTGCAAATCATTTAGTGATCTCTTCTCCCTGTACATTCTATCATGGTAGTCTGTTCCCTAAATAAACATGAAGAACAAAGACCCTTAATTAACTTCAATGGGCATATAATGAAATAAAACATTGAAGCTAAATCATTGAGATTGAATGGCATTAAAATAACAGAAGTCTCCTGAATGACATAAAAGCCTAAAAGGAAATAGCCACATGCTAATTCTGCTCTATCTGGTGAAACAATATTTGAGACTTAGAACTAATTTTAACAATCACAAATATTATGATATGTAATAAAGTTTTACAATCTTATTTCATTTAGTTCAACTTAGACTCTTTTTTAATTCTATACATGGCATGTTATAGAACTACATATTTAATTGAATATGAAACAGTCATCATATTAAAAACAGCCACCAATGACAAATTTCAAATACTACATATACATATGACCCAACACACAGTCCATCCAAACTGTTATAGTTCAAAAGGCTTTGGCCAGTGTATTATATATCCTTTATAGAAGATTTTTCTATTCTTAGTATATTTTTCCTATGGATAGACTCACACTTTGCTTGAATAAAAAGAGTACCAATAAGTATAACACTTTCTGAAAGCTAAAATTATAAAGGAAATTGTTTCTGTAATTTTTAAAAATGTAAGATGATCACTTATTATGAATGGTACATTGCCAGTTTATGTGTTACATAAGTATAATAATTAATAACACTCTTTTACTCTAAAATCACCCCATTTCAAACAATAAATTATACATGCTCTACTAAAATATGTATGCCTATATGAAGTTTATTATAGTAAGTGAAATGAATGCTGAGATTTGCAAAGATTAATTAAAACTAGATATGAAGACCATATTCAGACCCCAACCATAATCTAATTTCTATGAAGGCAGGACAAAAACATGCTATCATTAGCACCTATTATAGTATCTAATAATTAATGAGCACTCAAAAATATATATTAAATGTAATCATGGATGATGACACTAGATGAGATGACTAATGTATTAATGGCAGATTTAGAGTTCAAAAAGATTATAATAATGGGAATCAGTCAACTAACACTAAAATCATATAGGAATAGAAATCCTGGATTTTTCTTTTCAAAAATTGTCGTTCAACAACATGACAAAAGATGTTTTTTATATGTAACAAAGTATATACAATTTTAAGAATTTAAAAAACATGTTGATTAACTTATTAACTTCTTTCCAAAAAAGTAATGATTTTGAGACAGTGAAAGAAAATAGGATGACTTCTTTTATAATTTGCATAATATTAAGTTGTATTAATCATGGAGGAAAAATCCTGCTGTATTCTGCACTGAACACACATGGCTGCTTTTTTGTTTAGCTTAGGGGTTTAATGATTTAGAATAAAAGAGCCTCTGAGTTTGTAGGCGGTATTTTTAAACCAGCTCAGCATTTGCTAAGGGAATTGGGACTATTTAGAATGGAGAAGAGAATACTTACCAGGTTATAATAATTGTTTGCAAATATTTGGAATGCTGTAATATATAGAAGAGTGTTCAGATTTTGTTTATCTCTAGAGGGCATAAATAAGACTAAACCAATAAGTGAAAGTTTAGAATATGCAAGAAATTAGAACTGTTTAACAATGTAATAAGCTACTTCAGAAAGTATGGAATACCATATGTTAGAGATGTCCATCTTTCAGGAATCAAAGTTATTTCTCCCTTGACAGGATGAGTTGGACTTTTAAGATCCTTTACAACCTTCAAATTCCATGTATTTATTATATCATTATATCATACTGAGAAGTATTGGTTGAATGACTTATGAATGTACTAATGTGATTAATATAAGAATTAGAATTCCTAGGCCATTCAAACCCAAGAGTACAGTCAATGTATTAGAGGAATAACTACAATTATGACAGAATTTTCTATACACTAATCTCCAATAGAATAGCTGGAATGTCAGAACCTCAATGTTTATCTTACTCTGGCAGGATCATGAGGAGTGGCTCACAACTTTTCTTTGAGGGCCATAAGCCTCTGTCTTTTCTCATCTGTCACAATGATGTTCACAACAACAATATCATTTCTTCCAAATTAGTAGAGAGCTGGGTGATCCTTTCCATTATTTGTCTTGACCAGTTTATCTTTTTTAGGCAGGGGATTTTCCCACTATTTTGTGAAAACTCTCACCATTATGAAGGTCATGATCTCAGGGTTGTGATATTGAACTCCACGCTGGGGGCATGGAGTCTGAGATTCTCTTTGTCTCTCTCCTACTCCCCCATCTTCGCTCCAAAACAAAACAAAACAAAACAAAACAAAACAAAACACTTCCATTCCAGTGACATTTGTTTTCCATCTGCACACAATTCAAGATGGGCATTTGTTTCAACTTTGTATTCTACCATCCCTATCTTTTCCATATAATTTTTTATATCATTCATTCATTCATTCATTCATTCATGAGAGACACACAGAGAGAGAGAGAGGCAGAGACATAGGCAGAGGGAGAAGTAGGCCCCTGGAAGAAGTAGGCCCCCTGCAGAGAGCCTGATGTGGGATTTGATGCAAGGACCCTGGGATGAGGACCTGAGCCAAAGGCAGATGCTCAATAGCTCAGCACCCTCCTTTGTCTTCACCAAAACTGACTATTCATACTACTATATCCATCAATTTACAGTGGGAGCTGGAGAAGTCGAGGGCAGGATTATAGCCATTCCTGACTCAAGATGAATCAGTCTTTGCTTGGAGACCAGTTTTTAATGAGAGAAGGGAAAAAAGAAGAAATGAAACAAGAGAGGTAAGTGTACTAAGGGGTTCAAGATCCTAGTTCTAGTTATTTCTGAGGCCCAAGGACATTCCTACTACACATAATTTTAAATTCAGGAGGATTCCATGAGAAAGTAAATTCCTTTTTTATTATTGCTAGTGTAAGTGGGGTCTCTGGTTACTGAAAAGCAGCAATTTAATGACTAATTTGAAAATGCATGTACTTGGTTAGGCCAGTTTCTGTGATCTCTTCAAGTATTAATTAATCTTAAATTGTAGCTTTGTTATAATTCCTTACTTGTATTTTATTACATTTTTTAAAAAATTTTCTTCTGAAACATGTATTTGGCCACACTTTAGAATCTCCACTTTCCTTCAAGCAGATAGATTTAAACACCAATACTAGACAGGTTAAGAAGAAACTGGAACTAAGGCTGACTCTCATTGGCTCTCTCAGTAATTCTACTGGTTCTAACTTTCTTGACCATTTTTAAGCCTTAGAACAGGCAGGAGTTGGAAAACAGAAGTCAGAGAATCATCAGGTTCTCCACTGACTCCTGGTATTTTAATATTAGCCAAAAAAAAAAAAAAAGAGAGAGAGAGAGAGATTCATATTGTTGACAAAATTTGTGAAGACTGGCATATTGTAAGGTTCTGCTGATATAATTCTAAAGAGGAATCAGACAGATAAACCACTGAATCTTCTGGGAGACCCTATTCGTTGTTTTTAATTGTGGGCACAGTAATATGTGAGTATCTGGAAGTGTAGTTTCCCCCAGGTGCACTCAGGGGAAAACCAACAAATGTCAAATGCAGGAACATAAATACTCCTGCCCTTTGAACCCCGATGAAGACAATTCTGAGGTTTGTCTTCCGTGGTCTTCAAAACTCTCCACATGTTGGGGCCAGAGCTTTCCTTTGAGACTTTACTTGATATCAGACTCTTTCAGGGTTTTTTTCCCCGTTCTACTTCATTCCCTGCTGAATTACATGGAATTACAATTTAATAAATCATTTTTACATAACTCTTATTTGAAGGAATACTTCTGGGTATACAAACCTAATGTATATATTAATGACTTGAGAGGTGATAATCCAAACCTGGGATATTTGCCCACATAGAAGGAAACATCATAAAGAGAGGGATCACCTGTCATTCAAATCCTAATATAAGAAAAACCCGCTTTCTATGTAATCCTACCATTGTGGGTTGTTTTTTTTTTTTCTAATTTAGCATCACGAACAATTTTCTTCTGGGTTTTTGGTGAGTACCAAATAGAATAGACATTATTACCCAACACTGCACATCATGTGTGTCTTTGGGAACATTCACATGCATTTTTGCAAGTTTCTTTTTTTTTTCCCATTTTTGCAAGTTTCTATTTTACTTTGCACATTAAGTATATGTAATAATAAAAATTAACTATCCAGTGTTTCTCAAGCAGAAATGGGATAATTAGCACACTTTTTGGAGTAGAAAGCACAGAGATCATCTTATGGGCAAGTATATAAACCCTGTCTTCCATTAAAAAAAAAAACATTTGTAGGCCAGCCCTGGTGGCTTAGTGGTTTAGCGCCACCTTTAGCCCAGGGTGTGATCCTGGAGACCCACGTCAGGCTCCCTGCATGGAGCCTGCTTCTCCCTCTGCCTGTGTCTCTGCCTCTCTCTGTCTCTGTGTTTCTCATGACTAAATAAATAAAATCTTAAAAAAAATTTGTATACATACATGATATAAAATTATAGAGGTCTGAGGTCAGGGCTCAGGCTCATCTAAAACTGTTTCTATCATCATTAAGAGATCAATATGTAAACATTATCTCAATGATGGTGAGGACGATAGAGTTGAACCTTTAATTTGTTTCATTTTTCCTGTTATTTCTGTATTATTTTAGAAATTTCTTTGGAATTTATATTTTAGATTTATTAGAAATGTTCTTCTAATAAAACTAAGAATCAGTGGATCATGAAATTAAAATAACTACTTGTGTTTTATGAGTTTAATAATCCTCATTACCAGAAACTGAATAAGATGTGGCGTGGAATTGTTGGTACCCTGCTCTATTCCCCTTAGTGGCAATCCAGGATCCCCCACCTGCTGTGCCCGTCATAGCAACTAATGCCTTACAGCTGCTCCCTTCTCAAATTGCCCGTCACCAAGCAGGAGCTTCCTGGCCTGAGTTAGGTTGCCAGGTTTAGCAAATAAAAATGAGAGGTCAAAACTATTTCATAATAGTAATATATCATTTTCACTTTTACATTGATTCTCCTATAAGTGGACAATGGCATGTTTCAAAACAGAACATGTGATAGAGACATTGCTCTGATGCCTAATGACATGAGTGAAACAATGATGGAAATCCCATTCTTTTTTGTTAAGCCAGACATTGAAGTTATTTGAAAATAAGTACTCTTAAATATAGGGAACAAAATGAGGACTGCTGGAGGACTGGGTAGGGGGATGGGGCAACTGGGTGATGGCCATTAAGGAGGGCATTTGATGTAATGAGCGTTGGGTGTTATATGCAACTGATGAATCACTAAATTCTACCCCTAAAAATAATACTAAGCTATAAGTGAACTAACTTGAACTTAAGTAAAATCTTGAAAGAAAAAAAAAAGTAAAACATTGCAACTCTTCTCACTATTTTTATTTTGAAACTATATTAATATTCAAGAAAAGTTTTTATGCTAATATGTAATGTACTTCCAGTTCTAAAATGAATTAGTAGCCCACATGTATTTAATTAGTTTTGTTTTTGAAGGGAGTTCTTAGTAAGAAGTGACAACATAGGAAAAAGTTAATTTTGTGGTTTGTCACTGATATTGTCGTCTAAAATTGAGAATAATTCATTGTCCAATACCTATCAGATTTTTAAAATTAGTTATAAAACACTTAAAGGTGAATATTAGAAGTTGTAGTAAATTGATATGGCAATAAGAGCTGCATGTGTGTGGGTTTAATGATGGTAATTGGCTTAATAAGGCAATAATGCCTCAATCCTTCCCAAAATAAGCAAATCTGCCACTCAGTCTCCTGAGGAGAATTCAAGAAAACCAAAATGCCATCTTATTTTTTATTGAGCTAGTCCACAATTCCATTTATATCTTGAACAAGTTAGGCTGGACCCCACTTAAATGACTTTAAAATCTATTTCAGGGTTGCTTCAAGAGCTCTTTGAAATAATGAGAGTTGTCAAGCTCATCTTATCTATTTTCCTAGAAGTTCTATAACCAGTGTGTGCTTTTGGCTTCTACCAGTCTGAGGAGAGGAATGTTGGGCACTTACCTGTGATCTGGATGAGACAAGGCAAGAAGTGATTTGGCTCCAAACCTACAGTCAATTGCTTATCTTTTTTTTTTTAAGATTTTATTTATTTATTCATGATAGACATAGAAAGAGAGAGAGGGGGGCAGAGACACAGACAGAAGGAGAAGCACGCTCCATGCTGGGAGCCCAACGTAGGACTGGATCCCGGGACTCCAGGATCACGCCCTGGGCCCAAGGCAGGCACTAAACCACTAAGCCACCCAGGGATCCCCGTCAATTGCTTAAGCCAGTTCAGCACTCTGGAGCCAGCTGCCAATTTGACAAGAAAGGGTGGAGGCCCCAGACAGTATCATACTTCTGTAGGTTTTTGGAGGGAGGGATTTAGAAAGATTTCCCAAATTAATCTCATAAATGGCTGCTACCATCAGGATTCGGCATCTTTTATTGTGTTTCTGGAGCTTTAAACCTCTTTGAAAACTACTCTGATGTAAAGGGTCCTACTAGGGTCCTATAATCTGGCCTATTTAGATCAATACCTACTATCTTTGAACAGTCCAGTGGGGAGGGAAAGAGATGGTAGGGAAATAAGAAAAAAAAATAATAACCTAGTGTCAGAACTTTGTAGCACCTGCCAATCCCATAAAATTACTGGAATATGTTACGGAGTCAGAGTCATGACTGCCCATTTTAGGGGAAAAATGAGGGCAATCAGAAAAATACTTCCAAGACTTTTGATGTCACTTCTCAGACCTTGTTGCTGAATCTCTAAAACTTTTTCATAGTATTTCTGAGATACACAGACTCAAGACCTTTTGAATCTCCCTCCATGGTTTCTCTAGATGTTTCTGAATTGGTTTAGAACAACACAATTTTAACCACAAGTGCACCTTATACACTATGCTGCTAATCAACCTACATTAATCAACCTACATTCTAGTTCCCTTCTTGAATTCTGCTCAGCTGTGCTGCCCAAGCAAACTCTCCAATTCCCAAACCCTGCCTTTGACAGAGAGAAATGAAAGTTGAAAAAAAAAAAAAGTTAAAGTATTCCACACTTGTAATCACATTAATTTAAAATTCAAATTCTAAAATTTCCCCTCACTCCCATCATACTCTGGCCAGAATCAGAGGGGTTTTGTGCAAGAACAGATGCAAGGCCCACAGCTGGTGGTGTCACTGAGACTATATACCAACTCAGAACCATTCCTCTGTCCTCAAACTCTCATAGGTCCTACTTTTCCAAAGTTTTTCAGAAATATACCTGCAGACATTATATAAAACATTATAAAGTCTTTGATCTACAACTACAGAACACACAGACAGGTTACCAAAATGCTACCTCTTTAAAGTTTATAATCCATGTATAATCACTGAATACAGTCCTACCTGAGCAAGAATAAATCCAAGTCCCAAAATATTTTAAATATTATGGTGTGTTGTTTTTATTAGCTGAAAACACAAAATAAACTTAGTGCTATCTGTGAGAAAGAAGTAGCGAGAGCAATGGAATTAACATAATTCTTGGCTCACAAAGGCTCATTTTTAAGGATTTACATATATCGATGAATTTTGCTATGGATTGAATTGTCCCCCCAAAATTAATATTTGAAGTCTTAACTGCTTGTACCTCAGAATGTGACCTTATGTGAAAACAGTCTTTGCAGATGTAATTTGCAGATATAGTTAAGATGAGGTTATGTGGGAATAGCATGAGCCCTGCATCGACTATGACCACTGTGCATAGAGAAAGGAGAAACTTGCAGACAGACATGCATGCAGGAAGAATGCCATGTGAAGATAAAGGCAGAGATTGGGGTGCTTCTAAATGCCAAGGAATACCACAGTGAAATAAAAGACCAGGGCGGCTCTGGTGGCTCAGCGGTTTAGTGCCTCATTCCCCCCAGGGCCTGATCCTGGAGACCTGGGATTGAGTCCGGATCCGGCTCCCTGCATGGACCCTGCTTCTCCCTCTGCCGGTGTCTCTGCTCTTCTCTCTGTGTGTCTCTCATGAATATATATATATATATATAAAAAACTTTTTGAAAGACCAGATTTGTCCTTATAGCTCTCAGAAAATCTTGCCAACACCTTGATCTCAAATTCTGCCTCTAGAATTGTAAGATAATATATTTCTATTGTTTAAGCTCCTCTGAGTATTTTGTTATGGCTGGCCTAGTAAATGAATACAAATAATTTTGGCTTATTCATTTATTTGTTTCCAATCATTTGATGAACACTCATGAAATATCAGCTGTATTATTCAAAGAGGTGAGACTATGCAGTAACAAATGACATTAAAACAGTAGTTTCCTATTCCTATTTCTCGTTGGTATTACCTATTCATTGAGGATCATCTGGAGCTCTGCCCTATTTTACCGAGTTCTGCCCTCCTCACACAGCAACATACCAAAGTGGCCAACAAAAGTGTGGCAGTTGCTACAGCACAGAGAAGAAATATGGTAAATCATGCACTGGTTCTCAAAGCTTCTTCCTGGAGGTAGCACATACCATGCTAGTGAAAATCACATGCCCACTCTTAATTCAAGGGGCTAGGAAAAAGATCCTATAATGTGCTCAAAAGAAGAAGAACTAAAATATATATGAACAATCAAATAAATGCCAATTCATCCCAAATCCAAAGTATTAGTAATAGGTTATATCATTATAAACTTTTTTAGAACATTTCCTTTGTCTTCAAAAAGACCCCTTAATCACTTGAATAGTCAATTCCTTCTTCCAACACCTCTTCTCTAGTGGAAACAAATATGATTTAGTTTCTGTCTTTATAAGATTGCTCTTCTGGGCATTTTACATAAATGGGATCACACAACATGCAGTCTAGTTTCAAATAACTTTATACCGCTTTACATAAATTATAAAATCTTTATAATAATATATTTTAGTTTTCCCTTCTCTGTTGCACTATTATTAACATAAATTTTATTTCTATATCTGTTACAAATTTCACACATTTGTATTTTTTGGCTTTTAAGAATCAATGATTTTCTAAAGATTTTTTAAAATGAAAAAGTCATATCAAAATATATGAAGAAATATTGTAATTCAAATTAAGAAAATATAAACTCAATTTAAAAAATAGACAAAAGACTTGAGTAAACACTTTACAAAAAAAATGACACAAATGGCCAATAGGCCTTAAGAAGATACTGAGAATTAGTAATAGGGATATTTAAATTAAAACAAAAATGTTATCTCTGCACACTCAGGCTGAAGTATTATATTTTAAATGACAAATCCAGGTGTTTGCAAGGATGTAGAGAAACTGGAACTTTAATTCATAACTAGTAAGAATATCACAAAAAGCAATACATATATTTACCATGCTTCCTGACAATTCTTTTTAAATATTTATACCCTCTGTGGAAATATATGCACAAACACACTCATTTGGGCACAAACGTTTATAACTACTTTTTTCATAATGGCCAACAATTCTAAATAAATAAACATTGAATCAATTCCCATTAAATACCAACAATATTTTTAACAAAACAAGAACAAACAATCCTAAAATTTGTACAGAACCACTAAAGACCCCAAATCGCTAAGGCAACTTTAAAAAAGAAAAGCAAAGCTGGAGGCATCAGAATTCTGGACCTCAAGTTATAATACAAAGTTTTAGTAATCAAGGCAGTGTGGTAATGGCCAAAAAAAAAAAATAGACACATAGATCAATAGAACAGAATAGAAAATCCAAAAAATGAACCCACAAATATGCGGACAATTAATCTTTGATAAAGCAGGAAAAAATATCCAATGGGAAAAAAAGTTTCTTCAACAAATGGTGTTGAGAAAAACTGGACAGCAACATGGAGAAGACTGAAACTAGACCACTTTCCTACAACTTACACAAAAATAAATTCAACATGGATTAAAGACCCAAATGTGAGAGAGGAAACCATCAAAATACTACAGACAGTAACATTGGCTTTGACATTGGCTGCAGCAAGTTCTTTTAGCTTTTGTGACTATTTCCTTCAATGTGAAGAAGCTTTTTATTGTACCCAGAAATGAACCCCCAACTATATGGTCAATTGATCTTTGACAAAGCAGGAAAGAATACTTCCTGAAGCAAGAAAAACAAAAGCAAAATAAGGCAAAATATAAAAGCAAAAATAAACTATTGGGACTACATAAAATATGTGCACATGCGCATGCGCACACACACACACAAAATAAGTCAGTCAGAGAAAAATAAATATCAGATGATTTCACTCATATGTAGAATTTAAGAAAAAACAAATGAGCAGAGGAAATAAAAGAGAGAGAGAGGAAAGTCAAGAAACAGACTCTTAACTGAGAACAAGCTGGTATTTACCAGAGGGGCAGACAGGGGGGAATGGGTTGTATTGGTGATGGAGATTAAGGAATGCACTTGTGATGAGCACTGGGTGTTGTATGAAGTGTTGTATGTAAATGTTGAGTCACTCAATTTGAAACCTGAAACTAATATTACACTATATATTAACTAACTGGAATTTAAATGAAACCAAAACAACAAACAAAAACAACAAATTATGGCATATGAATATAATGGAACACATCTCACCAACATAAAAAAATATATTATACATATGTCAATGGGTTTGAACCTCAAGATTATGATGAGGTAGTGAAGTCTGACACAAAAGAGTATACTGTGTGAATAAATTATAAGAAGTTCTCAAACACACAAAACAAATCTGAAGTGAAACAAATCAGATAAATATTTGTCCTAGGTGGTGGATATATTCTACATCTTGGTTATATGGTGGTTATATGGGTAAATATATTTGTCAAAACTCATTGAATCATACGAATTCAAGTAAATACATCTTATTTTCTGTACATACAATACTTCTGAATAAAATTGTCTTTTGTCCCTGATCACTCTGTATGAACCACTAATAACCAGCAAGAAATATTTAAAATTTCCATCTTTAAAGGCAGGTATGTCTATATATATTTCACTTTTCCCTAAATATATATCTACTCTGACTTCTAAATGTCAATACCTATTTTAATAAGACTTCTCTTCCTTTTCAGTTTAATTTAAGCCTTATAAAGGTATAAAGGTCCCCCTTTAAAAAAGGGGACGCCTGGGTGGCTCAGCAGTTCAGCATCTCCATTTGGCTCCGGGCATGATCCCGGAGTCCTGGGATCAAGTTCTGCATCAGGCTCCCTGCATGGAGCCTGCTTCTCCCTCTGCCTATGTCTCTGCCTCTCTCTCTCTCTCTGTCTCTCTCTGCCTCTCATGAATAAATAAATAAAATCTTAAAAAAAAATAAACCTTATAAAGGGGTAATGAAAGGGAACCTTATGGTGATGGAACATGCTATCTCTTGATGGTGGTAAATCCATGTATATACTCAAGCAATAAAACTGTATGGAACTAAAAACACATATACGAATGAGCACAAATAAAACTAAGGAATCCTACTAAGATCAGTGGATTATATCATTGTCAATATCCTGATTCTGATTTTATAAGTTAATTTTGCAAGACATTACCAATGGGAGAGTATAGGTAAAGGATACAAGGAATTTCTCTATTATTTTTTTTACCTATTTGCATCTGCAGTGATCTCAAAAAGTTTTAAAAACCTAAATCTAATCCAAGAAAATTAGTTTTTGTTCATCAAAAATATCCTACATTCAAAAAAAATCCTATATTCACTGCTCCTGCTATCTACATTTCTTTCTTTCTTTTTTTCATTTCTTTCTTTTTTTAACATTTTTATTGGAGTTCGATTTGCCAACATATAACACCCAGCGCTCTTCCCATCAGGTGCCCCCTTCAGCGCCCGTCACCCAGTCACCCCATCCCCCTGCCCACCTCCCTTTCCACTACCCCTTGTTCATTTCCCAGAGATAGGAGTTTCTCATGTTCTGTCTCCCTCTCTGATATTTCCCACTCATTTTCTCTCCTTTCCCCTTTAATCCTCTCCACTATTTTTTATATTCCCTGAATGAATGAAACCATATGATTGTCCTTCTCTGATTGACTTACTTCATTCAGCATAATACCCTCCAGTTCCATCCACATTGAAGCAAACAGTGGGTATTCATCCTTTCTAATGGCTGAGTAATATTCCATTGTATACATAGACCACATCCTGATTCAAAAAGCCAGGAATTTCCACAGACTAACTTTCTTTAACAAGAAACTCCCAATTTGTCTTGGGAGTTACGTAAATCACAGTTAATTTTCTTTTAAGTTTTTCAACAAGAACCTATTTATTCTGATAGCCCACTGTATTTTTTCTATTCATCACAGCACACCAAAAATCACTGTGTTTGAACTCATACTCCAGGACCCTAGAATCCATAATAATTTTGTCTAATCTAATACATAAGCAAGAATCACTTCGGGAGCATTGTAATAGAGGACCAAGACAGTTTCCAGGTATGCCAGCCATGTTTTCTTTCCTTTACCTTGTATGTGGTTCCCAGCAAGATAGAGTTGAAATGTTGGATCCTAATAGGCTAAGGATCCTCTCCATGACTTGATTTCATTATATTGCATTCAAGATAGAAGACCCCAATTGGGCCTGACTTTCAAGAGGATAGAATCACTATGCAGTCAAACATCTAAACTGTTAGGTATAGTCTTTTTTTCTCACTTTCATTTTGCAGGCATAAAAAGGCTAAGTAGGATGTTTTCAAATAACTGTGATCTTTGCCTTCTTTTTAGATGTATTTTGATCTCCCAAATATATTTCTCAATTAAAATACTGGGTTAGATTGACTTGTCAGTGGATAAAGAAGTTATGATATGATATATATTACATATATTACATATATATATGGTGGAATGCTACTCAGCCATCAAAACAATGAAATCTTGCCATGTGGATAGAGCTAAACTGTATTTTGCTAAGTGAAATAAGTCTATCAGAGAAAGACAAATACCATATGACCTCACTTGTGTGGAATTTAGGAAAGAGAATGGATGAACATATGAGAAGGGGGAAACAAGCAGAAGGAGAGAGGGAAACACTCCATAAGTGACTCTTAATGATAGAGAATAACCTGAGGGTTGATGGAGAGGGTGGGTGGATGATGATGAGTTAGATGGGGGATGGGTAATAAGGAAGGCAGTCTCTATGATGAGCCCTGGGTGTTGTATGTAAGTGATGAATCACTGACTTCTACTCCAGAAACCAACATTTCACCATATGTTAACTAACTAAAATAATAATAAAATTAAAATAATAAAATAAAATAAAATAAAATAAAATAAAATAAAATACTGGTTTATGCATCAAGAAAGGGAGAGTAAGCAACTGCTGCTTGTTGTGGGGGGGGGTGTCTGTTTTTTGTTCATTTTTTCTTTTTTTTTTTTTTTTTTGTTCATTTTTTCTAATACTGGATTTTTTTTTTCTTTCTAAAATAGAAGTTACAGGGGAGAAAATCTGCCTTGAAACTGTGAACCCCTGACACTAAAGAAATTAATAAACTTCCCAAACATATAGGAGAAGATTTAGGTCTTCATTTTGTTAAGCAGATTCATCAACTTGAGTAAAAATGAGAGACTGGAAGAGAGATACTTAGTTTGCTATGTTGGTAACTGGGAATTGGAAATTGACACTGATAAGCCCTAAGAGAGCCCAGCCCAGCAAATGTCAGGGTGACTGGCTAACAGGCCTGCAAATTATTATCACACATAATTGCTTTTCAGGTCTTTACTCCCCTTTCCACCAACTCCTAGCCATTCATTATTTTCTGTCTTTGTTGCTACTGTTTTTCTTATAATGCAAATCAAGGTTTTATGGTCTTAATGACTTCTACCAAGAATTGAGTGGACCTGCTCTAAGTCTTTGATCATTTAGTGTCATATCCCACCTCCTGAATCCACCTTTAAACAAGTGCATGCTATATTCATTTATACTCCTTTTCCAAAGTGAACTGGCTTATTATAAACCACCTAGGGTAACTTTGTAAAATATATTCCTTATAAGAATCATAAATGTATCCTTTTGTGTAATAGCTTCTAAGTTTGTCCTACCTTCACCTCTATAACTTTCCGTAGACCCAAAATTCTTCACCCCTCAGAAACCTATTCAGTCTTGTCCTGTTAATTTTTTTTGTAAGATTTTTCTATGCTCTTTAAACAGTAAGTTTCTAAGTTTGAACCATGATTCTAACAGAGGTAATACTGCCTTCAGAGCTAAGCAACCACCTGGGAATCAAAGACTCTGATTTTTAATTTCCTTCCTTTGACTAACTTGCCAAAATTCTGGGATAATCACGATTTCCAGGTACATCAAATTCTGCCTTAAGTAAAGTAGGATTCATAATATAGTAAGGATTTGGTGAGGTGGAACTAATGGATTTTAATATTTTGCAATGATAAAATAGCACATGGGGACGTTTGGAAATAGGTCTATCATTCTGCTGAATGAAATTTCTAAGCCTGTAAATGTTTTAATGAAACCTGAACCCAGTCTTTGAAAGTGTACTTAGTTTGTTTCTGGGCCCTGAAGCTTTCCCAAATTTTATTTATTCATGAATAGGTTAAGAACAAGTAAAATTAAAGCAATTTTGCCATTGTTCATTTTGAAAATACCTCCAAAGACTAAATAGTAAATGAGGCCTAAAATGAACAGTCAGCCTAAGCCCAGCAGGAGAGTTCCTCAGAGGGGGACAGATTTGGAAACTAACACTTTTCCATTTGCTGTATCTCTACAGAGGTGTGAATTTCTAGAAAGTCACACAGCCTGGTTAAATGGGAAAACTTGCAGGGCAAATAAAACTCGGCTGTCATGGTCATCTGAAACTCTCATCCTTCCCCTGCACTGGAACCTCTTATTTCTTATCAGTGTACTATACCTGTCAAGATATATCTCTCATTAGTGTACTTATTATGGATCCTACATAGACTACTGCTTCATCTGTTTTTTTTTAAATAAGAAAGTTGATAATTTCTTATATTACCTACATTTAGAAAAGTGCAATCTCATGGAGTTGTAGGAGACTGTGGATGGAGGGGATAGTGTTGATTGCAACAGAACATAGAACAATGCATGTCACTTCAATTCCAAAAGGCTGCACTCTGATATATTTTTTTCCAAAATTCAAAGTATGTATAAGTCTCTTGGCAGTAAACCACTTGCCTTTTTTTTTTGTGTTAGACATTCAGCCATTCTTGTTAATGAGAGTAATCACAACAATGATTGAAAAACCTGCAACTGGTTCAACATATATCAAATGCTAGACATATAACTCTACTTTTTTTTAATGTAATATCTGATTTTTTAATTCTCACAACCACCCTGTGAGGGCTTTCTATCCTCATTTTATACATGAAAATGTTGAGGCTTAGAGAATTAGTGGCTGTTTATGGTAACACAGTAAGTTGTGGACCTACATAAAAAACCTCTGTGAATCCAAAGTCCACCATGACACCTTCCCTCATCATCACTGTCACTCTTCATTAAAAGATGCTGGTATATTGCATTAGTCATGCTTAAATGTTGGCCTGGAGATGTGATATTCTGAAAGGTAGAATGTTCCAATTTTCTTGACATGAGGTCTAAAATTTCATACTTGAGCACTACATAAATTGGATCATTAAAAATTTCTTTGAAAAGACAAGTACTAGCTATTCCCAGGTGAGTGAAACTAGATGTCCACACCCTCTTCTCCAACAACTGTGGATTCCTGGTGGCTGTAAGGTAAGCATTTTAACAGAAAGGGTTACAAGGCAAGGCAAGAGGAAACAAATATGTAACCCTTCTCTGCATGCTCTCATGTTTTTCCCTTTCTCTGCTCTTCTCTTAGACCTCTAATTATATTTCCATAGCTTCTTCCTTTCATTCCAACACCCCTCTCTCACTTTCCATAATTCCTTCCTGCTCCCCTTACTCCTTTCTTTCCTCCCTCTTCTTTCTTCCCACCTCTAAGTCATAAATAGTGTTGCCAAAGTCAACAGCCTGTACAGTGTGCCTACTCTGCTTGCATATTCAAGTTTGTTTTAATTTCAGTTAAAATTTGAAGACAATGAGCTGTGACTCCTCAGGGACAGAATTAAGGTATCAGGACTGGCCAGTGAAGGTGGTTGGTTGGTTGGTTGGTTGGTTGGCTACATGGCCTTCTTAGGACCACTAAAGCACAATTCTTTCTCTGTGAAATCAGACTGAATAGCAACAAATAAAAGTATTTCTGAGATTTCAAGTGATTAGGGAGACTTGCCAAGAGAGGATGAGGGGCAAGTTGACATTGCGGAAGGCATGAATGCTGATCCTAAAGCTCATCATTATGAACACTGGGTTTCTAATTGTAAAATACTTGCCAATATGATAAATGCAAATTTTTGACAGGATTCACAAACTTGCTTCTGTAAAGGCTAGAGAGTGAATATTTTCAGTTTTGAAGGTCTTGATGACCTTCCCATTATAAAAATGGGTAAATAACTAGATTTGGCCCATAGGGTGTTCTGCTGATCTCTGTTTTAGAGCCTCTTTTATCTCTGTGTCTCTATCTAACTAATCATCATATTTTAAATAATCTCCCTCTAAATGAAAATAACTCATTTTCTCTCCTTCCCTGAGCAATTATGTTCTATTTATTGAGTTAATCAATGTTTCTGAATTGTCTCATTTAAACTTCCAACCATCTTGAAGTTGATATACTATCATCATGAGGCTTGGAAAAGCTTAGTAACTTGGCCCCCAGCATGCAGTTGTTTAGTAGCTGGAATATGTCTGGGATCTTATGGTTTTAATAGTCTCTTCACTAATCTCCCAAAGGATCTTTTAGCCTAGGTTTCCAGCTCTCCTTCCCATTCTGCACAAGGCTACTGAAGTGATTAAGTAAAGCCTGAACATAATCAGATTCCTTACTTGTTTAAAAGTCTTCAATGAACTGAATCTGCCTAAACTCTCCGGGCCTTCTCCAGCAAGAACCCACTCATCTTCACCCTTCCTCTTCACACAAACTCACTCAGTGTGTGAACTTAAATCTTAGCCATAACAAACTGCTGTAGGACCCATAAACACATAAAACAGTCTCAATGCCACTACAGTTTTATTCATGAAGCTGTTGATTCCCTCTCACTCTCCTCCATCTACCCCTTTATTATTCTGTTTTTTAGTGTGTTTCTAATGTTCCTTCAGGAAAACTTTCTTGACAAGGTTAGGTTGAACATTTATTTCCTCATTCTGAATGTTTTTCTTCTGCGATACTTGTATATCACTGTGTAACAATTTTTGTTTGTCTTATTGTACAATGTTTTCATTGCCTTTTTATTGTGTTTGTCTGTCTTTCTATTATATTTACAAGGGTATTATTTGACAGGGAATTTGACTAATCATTATGGAACCTGAAAATTTTACACAATTTGCAAGAGAATGGAGAATCTTGCAATTCTGAGCAAATACAAGAAAGGATCCCAATTATGAACTGTGTTTATTCAAAAATATGTACTACACTTTCACAAATATAAAAATATACCTTGGTGATACAGGACATAAACAGATACAGTTTTACAGTCCTGTTTTTGTTCTGTTTTGTTTTATTGATTTTGGGAGAATAAAGGGAGCTATAGCTAAGACATGCATTATGAGGTAAGTGATGTAACCTCTGTGGAGTCCCATCTATGAAAACATAGATTACTCTATAGTGAAAATTTGACTTAGGTAAAATGATAAAATAGTCATAGTCTTCATATTACAGGTTATTCTATCAAATGTAAACAATATATTAAAAGAAATTTTCAGACTGCAGTCTAGGCCCCTTTATTTTTTTTTTAAGATTTATTTATTTATTTGAGAGAGAGAGCACATACATAAGTAGGGGGAGAGGCAGAGGAAAAGAATCCTCAAGCAGACTCTGTGCTGAGTGTGGAGCCCTATGTGGGGCTCAATGATTTCAAGACCCATGATCTGACATCGACCTGAGCAAAAACCAAGAGTTGGACACTCAACTGGCTGAGCCACCCAGGCACACCTCTAGGATCATTTAAAAACTTTGATGATGAATATGACCATGAGTTAGAAAACCAACTATTATTATTGTCCTGAGGTACAGATTTAAGAATAAAATCTAAGCAACAGGTCTATAATAACATATGAAACATCAATTTAAATCTTTATGGTGTTTATAAAAAATTATACTGAAAAAATAATTTAGCATGTAAAAGCACAAAAGGGTTTTCTGTTATTTAGGGCAAATGTATTCAGAGTTAATGTTAATAATATGTTTGTCCTATTCTTTCATTATTTTTCATGCGAGAATATTTTACTTTGCCACAGCTGTCTTCTTTACTTGAAACTGACTTTTTAATATAGGGATAAAACACAAAACTCTGATACTACAAAATAATCTTGAGCCTCCTCTGTAGAGTTAGTTTGGAAACTTTCCTATTAGACTGTAACCTTGCTAAAGGGGCCATATGGAAGTAAATAATCATCTACAAAATTGACAAAAAACAGTCATGGTCCTGTCACTTATATGGCTAGGGAAGAGTCTGTAGGGATGAGTGAGTTGGGGAAAAGGCAGTTTCATTGTGAATTTACCTGAGAATAGTGTTTACTAATGAACTATTCCAAATACATTAGTGGCCCGAGGGAGTATTCTCCATGTCTCAAAAGTATAATGTTTGATAGCTAACACACTTCACTCATGACAATTGTAAAATGGTCCCAGCCTGCAGTCCTGTCTCTGAACAAGGATGCAAGGAATCCCCAGGAGACACTGGAGATCTACACTTGCACATTAGAATTCCAAAGAAGCAGACAGGACAGAAACACAGCCACAGAACGTAAAGGAGCTTCTGTCTCATTACAATTAGCTGAGAGTATGGTGTTCCAAGCATCAAATTAATAAAGGATGTTGTTTTATCTTTGATTTGGATAATAAGAATAACTCAGTTTCATAGCTCATGAATTATAACATGCCTCAAATCACTATATGTAATGCTGATGCTGAGTCCATTGGTGTCTCTCAGCAACAAACAGGTAGTAAAATAGGAGACAATACCCATTTATTTTTTCAATATACATGACTTAATCTAAGGAAAACATGGAAAAAGATGTACTAGGTTTGTTGGCAAATCAAGATCTTCTAAAAATCACAATTGGCAGAAAGTACTTCTTGTTTTCATATGAAAACAATTCTGAAGCATATCATTGAGATGATTGATCAAGGCTAATGCATTAAATAAACAAAAAAGCTCTCTAAGCCCATTGTTCTTAAATTGTCTAAGGAAACTCAGGGGAATGCCACAGGGTATTTCCAATGTTCAAGGGAAACACAGATATATCATACAAACTACTAGAACATTATATTTTCTACTTTCATCCTGACGATGTCATCTCTTTACAAGGATGAAATTAGTTCGTTGCTATTATTGAAAGCAGGTACTTTAGGAAATGAGTGGTGCTGTCCAAAATTTGAGAAGTTGTACAGTGCCCAATTTGTGCACACATTCCACTATTGAATAATTGCTGTTTTGAATTGTACCCCTGGAGTCAATATTTGTTATGCTAAGAACTATGCAAAATGCTAATTGTGTTCTCTCTTTAATTGAAGTGAATATAATTTTACTAATAAAGTGACTCAAGACGGCAACTATAGAAACCACATTTAGATAGGATTAGTCAAATAAATGCAATCTGTTTCAGGCATTAATAGCTTTATTATCTGGTTTGTAAATGTATTTGGGACACAGAACAAGATGGAGAATGGTTTGGGTGAATAACCTAGGCAAGGAGATGAATTAAGAGAAGACACAAGTTTCTTCTAAACATAGTCTACCTGAAAGACCTTTTCCTACAGTGTCATTAAGTGGGGATTCTTTCTCTACCCTACACTGGAAAACCCCCTGAATGTATTGCCTGTGGTTGAGACATTTTTGAATAAAGCATCAGGCGACTGGTAACAGGTTCAGACTCTGTAGTAGATTTTAGGGGACGGAGACCCCTCTGAGAGCCCCAAGAACAGCTAGCTCCAGATAAACTCTTAGTCTCTAAATCCTAATAGAATGAGGGAGGAAAGGTAGGGGTTAAAGTATGGAAAAGAAGGCTTGCCAAGAGTAAGACGAGAGAAGAAGGGATGGGAGAAGTGGAACAAAGAATCTGACTTGTACTTATGGTTTAATTTCACTTTCTTTTTTTTTTTTTTTAAAGATTTTATTTATTTATTCATGATCACACAGAGAGAGAGAGGCAGAGACACAGGCAGAGGGAGAAGCAGGCTCCATGCACCGGGAGCCCGACGTGGGATTCGATCCCCGGTTTCCAGGATCACGCCCTGGGCCAAAGGCAGGCGCCAAACCGCTGCGCCACCCAAGGATCCCCCTTAATTTCACTTTCTGGAGTCACACCTCCCCATTACATAATGAAATGCTTTAGAGCAGTAAATGAGAGCAGATTCTTTAACATAACAGCACACACGATGCTAGAAGCCCTTCAGCAGTACTTTCTCTGCTTATCCACTGGGCTCAAAGTCAGAAAACCTTACCTGGGAGGCTGCAGTATTTGATGAGCCAGCACCAGCTCCACCTGAATAGAATGCTGTGGTCATCAAGTCTACCCTGCTGCCCTCGATTCAAAATTAACCTTGGCATGTTCAAAAAAGAATGTAGCAATTCAGGTAGAGCTGCTTCTCTGTTTGATAATACGCCTGAAGAGCATCTGCTTTCTTAAGTCAAGACTGCTACACACAACGAAACTCTTTTGTGTGCAGCATGCAAAGCCAGGTCATTAACACACCTGCCAGAATAGGAGAGAAGGAGGGAAAAAATATTTTCTCCTGGTAAAATCATTCATTTAAGATATTCTGGTTCACAGTGCTATCCTTTGACCACCCCAATTACCTCCTTTTGCCCTTACAAACAAGTGGTGTGAATATTAAAAAGGAGAAATGCAATCACGGTCTGAAATGAATAGTGTTGTTAAATCATTTTCCTGGAGAAAAGCAACTCACATACCTAAGCTACATGTATCTCTGGTTTTCACAAGGGCGGAATGCCCTTGCTGTGGACTGAAACAAACAATGTTTTATTTTTGTTTCAACCTCTGTTGACTTTCCTATGCATTCCTTCCCCCTCTGATGCCACAGCCTCAATTCTGAGAATAATTAGCAACACCCAGGGGTGATAACAGGGCCACAGCAACCTAACAGCGATATCTTGCCGGCGCCAGCTGTGCTTCAGTATTTATTTATTAAGATCACAATATTTACACAGTATGAACTCGTTGAGATGGTGGGGGATTGAGCAATGCTCCAGCAGCTAAATTTCATCTGTATTTTTTAATGGCAAGGAAAAAAACCTTCTAGGCTATGTACTGTTTACTTCTCAGGGTAGAAAATTCAAGCTTCTAATTCCAATCCAGTCCTGTTTTTTGGCAGCTTGGTGTATGGACTCTGGAGAGGTTTTGCAGACATGCACTGCAGTGGCTGCTGCTATGAAACCTACTTGTCTAACACAGAGGGAAGCTTAAATCTGCTGCAGTTGTACGGAATGACACAGCAAAGAAATCAGGCAGCAGGTTTTCAGTGGCTGATAATTTCACCGGACCCAGATCTGTGACTAAACAATTTAAACATTTGCTCCAAGTCCCATTTCACTTGAACTAGTATCTCTTTTCATTTGCTCTTCTGTGAGGGTTGTTAACCTGGTGGTAAGCAACATGTATTGAGATTTTCATCTGCTGAGTGCCACCTGAGAGAGTTTTCAGTGTAGATAGGCAATTGTAGGACTTCAGTTTGGAAAAAAAAAATTTTAAAAGTATCTTTTAGGCCAGAAAGAAATAAATGGCAGGAATAAAGAAGTGCATTTCCCACCCCCTGATATTTCGGTCTTGAAGCTCCTCTAGGAAGTTTGTTCCCCTTTTAAAATGTTCATATTGTTGATCAATGATCTCATGAGCATTAAGAAATTGCAATACAATGGGAGGCAACTGGATTGTTCTTTTATAATGAGACTTCACACAAATTTCCTAACTCTCGTGCATTTTTATTTTCTCTCATTGTAAACATAAAAATATGCTTACCACCAAGGTAATTCAGTATCTTTAAAATAATTGGCTTAATATGTTTAAGTATTTTGAGTATGGGGGCTTAATGTAGTCACATAAATAGTCTTCATAAATGATAAATTATAAATCTAAGTTATGCAAGAGATATGTCAATATTGAAGAAAACAGAATCTTTAAATTTTGGCTGTAACAAGTAATAATGATGATAGATTATTCTGGTTACTTACAACAATTTATATAATTGTATATCTAATTATAATTATATGTCATAAATTATATATCTAATTACTTATAGCAATGTGTATATGATGATATAATAATAATTATATGTAATATTTATTATTATTGACTGATAAATCTTCCTTAAAAGAGTTGCAAGTTCCTCTTTTAAGGAAGATTTATCAGATAATAATGCTGCACAAGGTCATAAATTATAAAGTTATTCTCAAGCACTGGTTATTTTCATGCCAGCCTTAGCCTTTTTAAAAATTAAAAAGAGGATAATGCAGCAGTTCAGTTGACATTTAATATTGTATTGTCCATATCACTTTATCTTACATCAGTCTTACTGCTTTTATATTATTAAAATATCCCAAACGATCTAACATGAATAAGAAATCTAATTTTCTGTACTCCTTTGACTTTTGTTTTAGAAAAATAGCTGCAAAAATCATGGTTGTATTTGGGGTAAACTTATTAGTGAAGTACAATATACATGCAGAGGAGTGAAGAGAACATAGTCACACAGACTGATGAATGTCCTCAATCTGAACACATTTTTGTTTCTAGATCCAGATTAAGGAATGAGTTAGTACCTGTACACAGAAATCTCTTGGGCTCTTCAATGCACTCCTCAATCTCTAAGGTAACCACTATTTTGATTTCCAAAGACATAGATTATTTTGGAGGATAATTTAAATATTCACAATATAAATAGATCACATGAACTTCCCATTTAACATTGTTGATATTCCAAATGCCAATGCATAAAAAATGATTAAAGCTAGCAAGAAAAATTGTTTTGAGTTTTACGAGGAAGACCATACATGCATCCAGATAGCAGCTGCTGACAGGGATAACTGCTGTGTTTATGTTTGGAACACAAAACAATCCTGTTCTATCTTCACTTGACTACAGGCAAAATTCAGAAAGCTGGAACTTCATTGCTGCCTTAGACACTGATAGTATATTTTCAGTTGCCCCCAAGTTATTCAGTTCAAAAGTTGCCATGCAGGAAAATTTCTAGTCTAGGTAGAACAAATAGATAAGATGGGAATCTAAACACTAGCTAAAGCTAACTGTCTCAGTCTTGTGTTTTTTTTTTTTTTTTTTTTCAGTTTCAAATGACTGTTTCAAGTCAATGTTCAAAGATACTCAGAATTTTTTATTCACAAAACTAAGTGGATTTCTTTACTTAGCACTGAGTGATTGAATTCTCAAAAACAAACAGACGAATGTTTATTGTTCATCTAATGCTACTTTAGGAAATCTGCTAATACTTGTGGATTTCTTGTAAATAAGTGAGTGCATGGAGCAATTTTCTACATAGAAAGCATAATTCACCTATGGAAAAGATCCCCTGATGACTTCATGTAATCTCATGTAACTGGGGGTTGGGTTTGTGTATACAAATCCATATGTAGTTCTATCTATTATTAGATGTCTCTTTGCCCTTGATATCCTTGAATCTTTTCACTAATGAAACAATACCCCGATACTACTCTACAGTGAAACTCTAGAAACATTGAATTATATAAAAATCCATATTCAGCTATGCAGTGTCCAAATTTAAGGTCAAACAAGCACTCTTTCTTTTATATATGCAAAGGACTATGGGTGCAGAGAAACTTCAAGATCTCTTAATGACTTAAATGTTTCAGATACTATTTCTATAACAATTTACCTTCTTTCTTTATGCTTTTTTTTTTTTTTTTTGATTCATGAGAGACACACACAGAGAGAGAGGCAGAGACACAGGCAGAGGGAGAAGCAGGCTCCATGCAGGAAGCCGGATGCAGGACTCCATCCTGGGACTCCAGAATCATGCCCTGAGCTGAAGGTAGATGCTCAACCGCCGAGCAACCCAGGTGGCCAGAACAATTTACCTTCTTTCATCAACTAAAGTGTTGTCTCAAATAGAGAGGATATAGAATTGTAACAGCAAGCAAAAGATAAAATTGGCAAATCTGTATACATACATTTTGAAAATGTGTTTTTCCCCTAATCCACCTAAGTGCAACTATTTAT
The DNA here is from genome assembly GCF_048164855.1 of Canis lupus baileyi. Taxonomy (NCBI): domain Eukaryota; kingdom Metazoa; phylum Chordata; class Mammalia; order Carnivora; family Canidae; genus Canis; species Canis lupus. The sequence continues at coordinate 33,957,867 of NC_132838.1, read as the reverse complement.
CTTTATTTCTTGCACCTCATCAACTATTCATCAAAGATGAGTGATTAGGGACGCCTGGGTGGCTTAGTGGTTAAGCGTCTGCCTTCGGTTCAGGGAGTGATCCTGGAGTCCTGGGGTTGAGTTCCACAATAAGCTCCCTGCATGGAGCCTGGTTCTCCCTCTGTCTCTGTCTCTACCTCAATCTCTCTCTCTCTCTCTCTCTCTCTCTCTCTCCTATGAATAAACAAATTAAATCTTTAAAAAAAAAGATGAATGACTATTTATTTTCTGAAAAGGTTTTTATGCATATGGCCAGAACAGGAGTGGTTTGAAAATATTGTGCACCAGGATAAATGTGACAAAGAGCAATACCTTAACCATAAAATGTCATCGCACTTAGTCTACTTGAGTTCAAATTTGTGACAATTCAAAATATTAAATATTTTTCCAAAAAAGTTTATACTATATGCCATATATTATTATTACTATTATTTTATTATATTGTCAAATAATTCAAGTCTACTGAATTTTTCACATATTTTCTTAAATTAGATATATTGATGTAATATATATAATAACTGATATGAATAATTAACTCTTAAATGTATTTGAAATATTGAGAACTTTGTGTTTTTCTCTAAATAAAGAAGGCTTGTCTCTCTGGCAGTCATTATATTCCAAATTTACTGTATTACATATTAAAAGGGATTTATGATGCCAAATAATGTTTACCTATTAGTTATAGTTTTAATAAAATTGTATCTAGATTAATAAAATTAAAAAATGATGGAAAACATCACTGGGAGACAGAATACTCAATACATTTGATTTAATCATCTTTTGCTACTTTCTTTATAAATTGGACCATTTTATTTATCAAGAAAAATGAAGATGAATCTTATCTTCCCTCCTGATCTGGAATTTATAGTAAAAATTCTATCTGTTTCTCGTGGGCCCACCCTCCCTGAATGGCAATATTTAATTCTGGGTCAAAGTGTGGTGACCTGCATGATCTCCAATGAAGTACAGTGTTCTTTGAGGAAATTCAATCTAGTCTGGCATCACAGTTAAAAAAAATACTGAATCTGATAATTAGGGTCATGTTCATTTTCTATCAGATTATTTCTTGTGTTTTTTTAACATGTTTCCTAATCTCCCCAATTATCTCTTTCTTTTTTGATATCATGAAGACCACTAGAAGTTATTTCACAGAGTAGTGCTAAGCTAGACACTTCCCATTTTCTTCTGCTTCATACCTCATTCTTCTAGGAACCCTAGAATCCATACAGCCCTTTGCCTGATGCCCGAGGTGTGAATGTCTGATCCTAGGAGGAATAGTCAGACTTGCTCATTGTTGGTGAAAGTGAATTGAGATAAAACCTGAGTTAATTAAATGATGGTGGGTTTGGGAGGCTTTGTATGTGCACATACATGGGAATGTGCACAGTGACCTTCTATTTAAATGGAGCTTTTATTCTAGTGGTAGACAGCAAACAATAAATCAATAAAGCCTAAAGGATGTCCATGGTGAAAAGAATGGAGGAAAAAAATCAATAAATATGAGAAGGAAATTCTAAGTAGATGTTTACAATTTTAACATCTTTATGGTTAAAGAGAATCCAAAGAATACCTGTACTGTATTTTGGAGCTTATTAAATTAATGCCTATGATATATACTTCTCCCTGTCCTAGAAATGGCCCACACTCAGATTCAAACAACTAAAAACCTTAGGTTTTACTAGAACAATTCATTATTTTGGGGACAACCTAATCTACCATATTTTTATGAGATTTCCCTCTGGAAACTGCTGACTTAGTGTAATGGCATTAGGAAAATTCCTTGGTCATTGAGGTCTTAATAACCTCCCAGCAATCCTGTAAAAAAATCAATATGCAAAATACAAATCCACCAATTAGGATCTCAGTAGTTTTTAGGTATATTCCTGCCAGGATGATTTATTTATGGAACAGATATTGAATTGCCCATTCAGAATCAGCTAACATTTGCTTCTTAGAGACATTTCTTAAATGTGTAAGTCAACAGTGAAAGAGGCCAAATTCAATCTTGACCTCAAAACTAATACATTGTGTACACCCATTATTTGCATACAACTAGTATAAAATATAAACAGCTTTGTTTAAAAGAGTTTTGCTCTATGTGAAGGGCTGTTAAAGAGAGAGCAGTGTATCCAAGGTCAGAGGTCACTGTGACTCTGGTAATTTATATGTTTAGTCTATTTTCAGTTTTTTTTTATTCCATGCAATTTATTTTCTCTGAACTTTTATATCTACATGCAGTTTTGTAGGTATATTATGAGCTGTGAAATCCTGTTAGAAGGCTGGACTAAAGGCTAAAAAGTGGAAAAAATGTGATAGAGAAAACACATTAGGCATGTAGGAATTCTCAGTTCCATAAAATTGGAAAGAATAAAGAAAATTAAATAGAGAAATGAAATCTCTCTTCATTTTGAGAATCTCTTTTTACAATGGTATCTTTCTCATGGCCTTGATTTGTCTGCATTACAGTTAATAGGTACTTGTATATTTTGACTACTCACAGGTAAATTGCTCAAAGGCAAATGTTATAATATTGTTATTTTATTTTCCATATTTGGAGTAAAATCATGCAAATGTTAGTCATTGCTCCATAGAAATTTGTTGGATGAATAATGTCTGTGATATTCTTTTTTTAAGGAAAACATCTCTTTTGTTGCTATTTTTTAAAAAAATCAACAACCATAAAATATATATAAAAAATTAAAGAACTATAGGCTTTGTTTTTCAAATTGCATTATCTACCTATTCTAGGATATCTGAGGAAAAACTGCAATATAAAACTAATCTCTTGTTACTTATGCCCCAAGGGTGCCTGGTAATAAGCAAACATAAATCTGGAAGGACAGTCTCTCATTCTCATCCAGACAGGATTCCCCTGGCAAAAGCCCTAAGTAATATGAAATCACATTTCAAAGTTACAAAACATGTAAAGAAATGATCCATCACAAGCAAGGCTCAGCGGTAATCATAAATATTAGAACAAGATACCGAAGAATCTCAGTTAATAAAATCATAGTTAGAAAGCATAAATAAATAAGCTTAAATAATCACAGATATCGAGTCATCAAAGCATAGAAAAACCCAGAATAATTTAAAAAGAACCGAATACACGTATTCTGCATTTAAAGACATACATGGAAAGTTAAATAATTAAAATATATAAAGGAAGTTAAAAAGTGAAGGATAGAATTACAACCTATAAAATTATAATACATCCACAAAATTTTCAGAAATAGCAATGAAAGGACAACGGAGGAGAGACAATATTCAAGATAGAAAGGCTGAGAAATCTCCAAAATTGCCGTAAGTCATAAATCCTTACAGGTATCATAGTGGTTCTCAAACAGAATAAAAAACAAAATCTCTCAAACACAGGCATTGCTATAAACTGAATGGTTTGTGTCCCCCCCCACCCCCAATTCATATAGTGGAACCTAATTCCCTATGTGGTGATAGTTGGAGGTAGTTAAGTCATGAGGGCAGAGAACCTCATGAATGGCGTCAGTGTCCTCAAAGAAGGGACTCTTGGGGGCCCCTCTCACCCACTTCTGCCCTGTGAGAATGCACAGAAAGCTCTCTGTGGACCAGGAAGTAGGCCCTGACCAGACACTGAATCTGCCACGAATTGACTTTTGACTCTGTGTCCCCAGAAGTGTGAGAATTTTTTCTTTGTTTATAAGCTGCCTAGTAGTCTGTGGTAGTTTTGTTTTAAAGGTGCAAATAAGACAAATACTTCTTAGTAAATTTAGAATATCAATGATAAATGTGAGAGCTAAATTTTCCTCAGCTAAGAAACAAATAGTTCACAAAGAAACAATTTGACTAATACCAGATTCTGCAATAGGAAAAATAATTTACTATAAATGTTTTCAAAAAAAGAACTTCCAAATGATAAATTTTGGGAAATACAAAATTGACCAGAAATAATAAATTAAACCTAAACTGTAATATGTGAACAAAACTGATGTTTAACTATGGGTATATAAAGTTCTGCCTCCAGTTAGATACAGAAAGCCACCGGGAACATTGTTCCCGGTTCAATGCTTATAAAAGGCTGTATACTCCACAGAACCTTAACTTTCTTTAGGTTTATCAGAGAGTTGGGGGGTCACAAGACAACTAGTGAATTAACTTCCAGAGATGAGACACATGGTTTCACCATCAGGAGAAGAAAAAATGAGTGATCACCAAAAGCTGATAGGAAAGAAATGGCTAAAATCGGAACAAATTCCTAAAAGTTAAATGAGGGATACTGGAAGGTTTAGAACCTCTGTGAACCCTAGACATGATTCCACAGTCACTCACCAGCTATTTTCCATGAGCCTCCACCCAGTGCACATGAGAAAGATAGAGGTCAGGGTACAAGATCTAAGAAGGCTCCTACTCCCTTGAAGGGCTCAAATGCAAGAAATCCTCCAATCTTCCACTGCCTTTTCACATGTTATTCAAGAACTGGAAGCTGCTGTGTGAAGAGTGAACATCCTCATCCATCCATTCTGCTGCTGCAAGCCCCAGCCACTGCAGTTGAAGGACTAGTACAAGAAAGGCTTTTTGCCTATGACAAAAGAACAAGAAAACCTTCAAGGGTCTAGGATCCTGCTATGGCAGTAAGATGTTTGCTATTATTACAGTGGGGCATAAAATTCTGCCCTGCTTAAGACCCCATGAAATACAAGGCAGAGTGCAGACACTATGCAGTGTGGGCAATAATACTGACAAAGATCCATATAAAAAACCAGACACACAGCACTTGCTTAAAATAGGCTGGTGAAGAAAAACTGAGAAACTCTTGTTATGGTTTGAATTGTGTCTCCCAAAGCTGTGTTGAAGTCCTAAACCCTCTTTTCCAATGCCTGAGAATGTGACCCGTTTTGGAAAATGGATCTTTGCAGGTGTAATCATGCTAACAGGGAGATCATTAGGGTAGACCCTAATCCAAGATTACTGGTATCCATATAGGAACAGAGAAGAGATAAGAAAAGAAACAAGGAGGGAGTATGCTACATGAGAATGGAGGCAGGCATTGAAGTGATTCATCTACAAGCAGAGAAATGTCTAGGATTACTGGCAATTTCAAAAACTAAGAAAAAAACATCAAACAGATTCTTCCAGAGAAGCTTACAAAAATCATGACTCTGCTAACACTTTGATTTCAGAATTCAAGCCTCCAATACTGTAAGAAAATGTGTAGCTTTTGTTTTAAGCTTGTGGTCCTTTCTACAGCAGTCTTATGAGTCTTATACATCTTTTTTTCTCTACCCCTCTTGAAAGAATCACATTGGGTAACAATCAAGAACATTCTACTAGGGATGGAGCATAAGTGTAACAAAAGTCTTTAGCATTCTAGGTCTCCTAGTATCCACGTGGTAGCAGTTATTACATAACTGGAAAAAAATTTGAAGTGAGTGTGTGCTGAAGATAATTATAACAATGTTGAAATTCAAAGCTTCTCAGCCTCCTTACTAGATTGACTCAATCCCCCATAGTAACAGTGGGACAGAAGATAAAATATGCTCACTTGGGGCATAAATACTATTTACCTCAATCTCAACTGTTTTTCACACACACTGTCGTCCATCATTGAATGAAAAATGGTGAGACATACAAAAAAAGCAGTTGGGGAAAACATTCACTAACAAGAGACAAAGCAAACAAGTGAACAGGCACAGAGATTATTTAGATGTTGGGAATAACTAATATAAATTATGAAATAATTTATAAATATGTGAGAGGTTCTAGTGGAAAAGATGGACAGCATGTATAATTAGATAGGGATTATATAAAAAATAGAAAAAACATATTTTTAAGAAAAATGTAAATGGTAGAAGTAAAAGGACATTACTAAAGATGAAGAGCTTTTTTGACAGACTAATTAGTAAACTTGCTATGACAGGAAAAGAAGCATTGAAGATAGGACACTAGAATTTATCCAAACTGAAATGCAAAGGAATACAGAGAATAAAACATAACAAGCAAACAGCAAGACCAACAAATAGAGCATCTGATAGCTGTCGAACAAGTTAAAATGGACTAGCATATGTGTAATTTGAGTAAGGAAAAAAGAAAGAGAACGGCAAAAATTACTTGAAGAAATAATGTCCGAGAATTTTCCCAAATTAATAAAAATGACAAACTACATGTCCAAGGACCTTAAAGAACCCCAAAAAAGGAATATACAAATAAAAACACCCATGGGCAGATTATAAACTACTGAAAACCAAAGACAGGTACAAATCTTGAATTCAGAGAGCCAGGAAAAACATCTGAATCATAGCTTTATCATCAAATAGGCGAGGCCTTTAAAAGTATAGAAAGAAAAAGAAAAGAAAAAGAAATGTTTATCCTATAATCTATATCCAGTGGAATTATCTTACAAATTATGGGTACATGTAAACAATTAATTACTAATAAAGCAGTCTCAATAATATCAAACAGACCATCTTATAAAAGACAAAATGTGAGATAACTTTTTTTTTTAAATTCAATTTGCCAACATATAGTATAACACCCAGTGCTCATCCCATCAAGTGCCTTCCTTAGTGCCTGTCACCCAGTTACTCCATCCCCGCACCTACCTCCCCTTCCATAACCCTTTGTTTGTTTCCCAGAATTAGGAGTCTCTCATGATTTGTCTCCCTTTCTAATTTTTCCCACTCAATTCCCCTCATTTCCCTTATAATCCCTTTCACTATTTCTTATATTCCCCATATGAGTGAAACCGTATGAAGATTGTCCTTCTCTGATTGACTTATTTCACTCAGCATAACATCCTTCAGTTCCATCCACATTGAAACAAATGGTGGGTATTCATCTTTTCTGATGACTGAGTAATATTCATATATATGTGTATATATATATATATATAAAGTTGTGATAAATATATATATAAAGAAGATATGAAGATGTGATATATATATATATCACATCTTCTTTATCCATTCATCTATCTAAAGACAGTTGCTCCTTCCACAGTTTGGCTATTGTGGACATTACCGCTATGAACATTGAGGAGTAGTTCTCCCAGCATTTCACTATATCAGTATCAGTATCAGTATCAGTATCAGTATCGGTATCGTTGTCAGTATCTCTGGGGTAAATACCAAGTAGTCCAATTGCTGGATCATGGAGTAGCTCTATTTTTAATTTCTTGAAGAACCTCCACACTGTTCTCCAGAGTGGCTGTACCAGTTTGCATTCCCACCAACAGTGCAAGAGTGTTCCCCTTTCTCCATATCCTCTCCAAGATTTGTGTTTCCTGTCTTGTTCGTTTTATACATTCTCATTGATGTGAGGCAGTATCTCATTGTGGTTTTGATTTATATTTTTCTAGTGGCAAGTGATGTGGAACATTTTTTCATGTGCTTGTTGGCCATGTGTATGTCTTCTAGGGTGAAATTTATGTTCATGTCTTCTGCCCATTTAATGACCAGATTTTTTGTGTCTTCAGCATTGAGTTTGAGAAGTTCTTTATAGATCTTGGATACTAGCCCTTTATCTGGTATGTCACTTGCAAATATCTTCTCCCATTCTATATATTGTCTTTAGTTTTGTTGACTGTTTCCTTTGCTGTGCAGAATCTTTTTATCTTGATCAAGTCCCAATAATTCATTTTTGCTTTTGTTTCCCTTACCTTAATAGATGTATCTTGCAAGAAGTTACTGTGGCCAAGATCAAAAAGGTTGTTGCCTCTAGGATTTTGATGGATTCTTGTCTCACATATAGATCTTTCAACCGTTTTGAGTGTATCTTTCTGTCTGGTGTAAGACAATGGTCCAGTTTCATTCTTCTGCATGTGGATGTCCAATTTTCCCAACACCATTTATTGAAGAGATTGTCCTCTCTCCAGTGGAAATTCTTTCCTGCTTTGTCAGATATTAGTTGACCATAGAGTTGAGTGCCCATTTCTGGGTTCTCTATTTTGTTCCATTGATCTATTGCCTATTTTTGTGCCGGTACCATACTGTCTTGATGATCACAGCTTTGTAATACAGCTTGAAATCCGAGGTGGGCAGGGGGTGGGGGTGACTGGGTGATGGGCACTGAGATGGGCACTGGATGAGATGAGCACTGGGTGTTATTCTATATGTTGGCAAATTGAACACCAATAAAAAATAAATTATAAAAAAACGTGACACTGTGATGCCCCCAGTATTGGTTTTCTTTTTCAATATTCCTCTGGCTGTTTGGGTTTTTTTTTTTTTTTTTTCATTCCATTACAAATCTTAACTCTATTTGTTCCAACTCTGTGAAGAAAGTCCATGGTATTTTGATAGGGATTGCATTGAATGTGTAATTGTCCTGGGTAGCATAGACATTTTCACAATATTAATTCTTCCAATCTGTGAGCTTAGAATGTTTTTCTGTCTCTTTACGTCTTCCTCAATTTCTTTCATAAGCATTCTTACTTTTTAGAATATAGATCCTTTACCTCTTTAGTTAGGTTTATTGCTAGGTATCTTACGGTTTTGGGTGCAGTTGTAAATGGGATTTATTCCTTAATTTCTCTTTCATAAAATTATTAGTATACAGAAATGCCCCTGATTTCTGTGGATTGATTTTATATCCTGCCACATTGCTGAATTGCTGTATGAGTTCTAGCAATCTTGGGGCGGAGTATTTTCGGTTTTCTATATACCGTATCATGTCACCTGTGAAGAGGGAAAGTTTGACTTCTTCTTTGCCAGTTTGAATGCCTTTTATTTGTTTTTGTTGTATGATTGCTGAGGCGAGGACTTCTAGTACGATGTAGAATAGCAGTGCTGAAAGTGGAAATCCCTGTCATGTCCCTGACCTTAGGGGAAAAGCTTTCAGTTTTTCCCCCATTGAGAATAATATTTGCCTTGGACTTTTCACAAATGGCTTTTATGATATTGAGGAATGTTCCCTTTATGCCTACACTTTGAAGAGTTTTAATTAAGAATGGATGCTGTATTTTGTCAAATGCTTTCTCTGCATCTATTGAAAGGATCATATGGTTCTTGTTTTTTCTCTTATTGATGTGATCTATCACATTGATTTTTTTACGAGTGTTGAATCAGCCTTGCTTCCCGGGGATAAATCCCACTTGGTCATGGCGAATAATCCTCTTAATGTACTGTTGGATCCTGTTGACTAGTGTCTTGTTGAGAATTTTTGCATCTGTGTTCATCAGGGATATTGGTCTATAATTCTCTTTTTTGGTGAGGTCTCTGTCTGGTTTTGGGATCAAGGTAATGCTGGCCTCATAATATGAGTTTGGAAGTATTCCTTCCCTTTCTATCCTTTGAAACAGCTTTAGTAGAATAGGTGTTATTTCTTCTTTAAACATTTGGTAGGATTCTTCTGGGAAGCCACCTGGCCCCGGATTTTTGCATCTTGAAAGTTTTTTGATGGTGAGATAACTTTTTAAATGTTTAGCTATGATGTTAATAGATGACACAATAGCAAAGCAATATCAGACAAATAACAATTAAAATAAACTAGATATAAAATATAAAAGTATACCTTAGTGATATACATATTATAAATATAAATAAGAAAGAACAAAGAACAAAAGAAAGAAAGAAAGAAAGAAAGAAAGAAAGAAAGAAAGAGAAAGAAAGAAAGAAAAAGAAAGAAAGAAAGAATAGGTAAATCTTTCTTAGAGAAGAATTTGGAATATATATATATATATATATATATGTAATTTCTTCTTCAAAAGTTGGAACTTAATCATCCCCTTGAGTGTGGACTAGACTTAACAAATTGTTCCAAAGAATAGAGTAGACAGGGTAAAGCAAAACAGTATCTTTACCTATGCAATGCTGAAAACTGACAAACACTGAATTAACTAAGTGACCAAGGTTACATTGCTATTGATATATGATGGGATATGATAAGAATAGCACTTAACCTCTTTGGTCTGTCTATCTTCCCCAATTAAATACCTAATCCATGTCTAGTCATGAGGAAAACATTGGAAAAACACAAATTGAGCAATATTCTACAAATATCTGAATGATACACTTCAGCACTCTCATCATCATGACAAATAAGAAAACCCTGAGCATCTATCACAGATCACAGACATGAAGAAGACATGATGATTGAATGGTATATCATATTGGATCCTACAGGAAAAGAATAGGAGTAGGAAATTGGTAAAATAAAAATAACAGTTGAAATTTAATTAACATCAATTTACCAATGGTATATATATATATATATATATATATATATATATATATATTAGTTTTGACAAATATACCATGGTAATACAGGCTATTATAAGGAAACATTTTTCCTGTTACTTTTGTAATTTTGTAAATCCAAAATTAATCCAAAATTTTAGTCTTTAAAGCAAAGACTGTAATAAGAGACAAAGAAGAATACTGTATCATAATAAAGGGGACAATCCAAGAAGAAGATAAGACAACTATAAATATGCATTCAACATGGAAGCTTTTAAATATATAAGACAGTTAATAACAAACATAAAAGAACAGCAATCTTGGGGTGGAGTCTTTTGGGCCAGATGGATTTAACAGATATATTCAGTACATTCCATACTAAAACAGCAGAATACACATTCTTTTCAAGTGCACATGGAACATTCTCCAGAAGATCAAATATTACTCCACAAAACAAGTCTCAACAAATTCAAAAAGATCAGAGTCACATCATACATCTTTTCTTTTCATACAACAATGCTATGAAAAGAGAAGTTAACCAAAAGAAAAAATCTGGAAAGAGCACAAATATATGGAGGTTAAATAACATGCTACTAGACAATGAATGGGTCAACCAAGAAATCAAAGAAGATATTAATAATTACATGGAGAAAAATGAAAACGAAAACACACAGTCCAATTTCTGTGGACTGAGCAAAAGCAAGTCTAAGAGAGAAATTTGTAACAATATAGGCCTACCTCAAGAAACAACAAAAATCTCAATAAGTAACCTAACCTTACACCTAAAGGAACTAGAAAAAGAATAAACAAAATCCAAAACTAGCAGAAGGAAGGAAATAATAAAATTAGAAAAGTAAATTATATAAAAACAAAATATTAGAACAGATCAATAAAACCAAGAGTTGATTCTTTGAAAAGATCAACAAAATGGATAAATTGCTAGCCAGACTCACAAAGAGAGAGGGAGAGAGAGAGAGAGAGAGGGAGGAGAGAGGACTCAAACAAAAATCACAAACGGAAGAAAAGAACTAACATCCCACACCACAGAGATACAAATAATAAGAGAAAATTATGAAAAATTATTTGTTGATAAATTGGACAACCTGTAAGCTATGAATAAATTCCTAGAAACATATAACCTACCAAAAATGGAAGCAGGAAGAAATAGAAAATCTGAGCAGATTGATTACCAGCAATGAAATTGAATCAGTAATAAAAAAATCCTAAGTTCAGGACCAGATGGCTTCACAGGTGAATTCAACCAAGCATTTAAAGAAGAGTTAATACCTATTCTCAAAATTTAAAAAAAAACTAGTAGAGGAAAGAAAACTTCTAAATTCATACTGTGAGGCCAGCTTACTGTAATACCAAAACTAGATAAAGACACCACAATAGAATTACAAGCCAATATCTCTGATAAACATAAATGCAAAAATCCTCAACAAAATGCAAGTAAACTGAATCCAACAATACATTTTAAAAAATCACCCACCACAATCAAGTGGGATTTATTCCAGAGATGCAAAGGTAGTTCAATGTTTGCAAATCGATTAACATGATACATTACATCAACAAAACAAAGGATAAAAAACATATGATAATTTCAATACATGCAGAACAAGCATTGGACAAAGTACAACATCCATTCATGATAAAAACCCTCAACCAAGTAAGTTTAGAGAGAACATAGTAAAGACCATATATGAAAAGTCAAGAGCTAATATCATCCTAAATGGGGAATACTCAGAGCTTTTCCCCTATGATCAGGAACAAGACAGGGATTTTTACTATTAGCACTTTTATTCAATATAGTACTGGTAGTTGAGCCACAGCAATCAGAACCCCCCCCCAAAAAAAAATGAGAAAAAAAGAAAAGAGAAGAAAGAAAAGAAATCCAGATTGGTAAGAAGAAGGAAAACTTTGACTATTTGCAGATGACATACTATATATAGAAACCTGAAAGAGGGAATCCCTGGGTGGCTCAGTGGTTTGGTGCCTGCCTTTGTCCCAGGGTGTGATCCTGGAGTCTCAGGATCAAGCCCCACATTGGGCTCCTTGTATGGATCCTGCTTCTCCCTCTGCCTGTGTCTCTGCCTCTCTCTGTGTGTGTCTCTTATGAATAAATAAATACAATCTAATAAAAAAAAGAAATAAACCTGAAAGACTCCACCAAAAACTAATGGAACAAATAAATGAATTCAGTAAATTTGCAGGATACTAAATCAACATGCAGGGATCTGTTGCATTTCTATACACTAATAATGAAACAGCAGATAGAAAAATTAAGAAAATAATCCCATTTACAATTACATCAAAAAGGATAAGAGAACTAGAAATAAACTTAACCAAAGAGGTGAAAGATTTGTACTCTGAAAACTATAAAACACCTTTAAAAGAAATTGAAGATGACACAACGAAATGAAAAGACACTCCATGCTCATGGATTGGAAGAAAAATATTGTTAAAGTGTCTATACTACCCAAAGCAATCTACATATTTAATGAAATCCCTATCAAAATATCAACAGCGTTTTTCACAGAACTAGAACAGAATCCTAAAATTTTTATGGAACCAAAAATATCCCAAATAGTGAAAGCAATCTTGGAAAAAAATAAAACTAGAAGCATCACAATTACAGACTTCAAGTTATATTATAAAACTATAGTAATCAAAAATCTGTGGTATGGGCACAGAAATGGATACATAGATAAGTGGAAGAGAATAAAAAGCCCAGAAATAAATACACAATTATATGGTCAATTAATCTTCAACAAAGCAAGCAAGAATATGCAATGGGAAAAAGATAGTCTCTTCAACAAATGGTACTGGGAAAACTGGACAGCAACATGCAAAAGAATGAGACTGAACCACATACACCATACACAAAAAATAAACTCAAAATGCATTAAGGTAAAAAAAATGCATTAAGGTCCTACATATGAGACCTGTAACCATAAAAATTCTAGAAGAGAACACGGGCAGTAATTTTCTGACTTCAGTACCAACACCCTTCTAGATATGGATCTGAGGCAAGTAAAATAAAAGCAAAAATAAAATATTAATGCTACATAAAAATAAAAAGCTTCTGCACAGCAAAGGAAACAACTAATGGAACTAAAAGACAGCCAGCTAAAATGGAAAATATATTTGCAAATGACATATCCAATAAAGAGTTGGTATCCAATATATATAAATAGTTGGTATAACTCAATACCCCAAAAACAAATAATCCAATTAAAAAATGAGCAGAAGACAGAAACATAGATTTCTTCAAAGAAGACATACAGATAGCCAACAGACACATGAAAAGATATTCAACATCACTCATCATCAGGGAAATGCAAATCAAAACCACGATGAGATATTACCTCACACCTGTCAGAATGGCTAAAGTAAAAAACTGAAGAAACAAGTGTTGGTGAGGATATGGAGAAAAGGAACCCTCATGCACTGTTGGTGAGAATGCAAACTGGGGCAGCCACTGTGGAAAACTGTGGAGGTTCCTCTGAAAATTAAAAATAGAACTATCCTATGATCCAGGAACCACACTCTTGGGTATTTATGCAAGGATATGAAAACACTAATTTAAAGGGATATATGCACTACTGTGTTTATTTGCAGTGTTATTTATTATAAGCAAACTATGGAAGCAGTCCAAGTGTCCATCAATAGATGAATGAATAAAAAATATATGACACGTATATTATTTAGTCATAAAAAGAATGAATCCTGTTATTTGCTAATGCTAGGGATGGAGCTAGAGAGTATCATAAGTCAGTCAGAGAAAGATGAGTACTGTATCTTTTTCACTTATATGTGGCATTTAAGAAACAAAACAAACAAAAAAGAGACAAACAACAGCAACAACAACAAAACAACAAACTAGACTGTTAATAATAGAGAACAAACTGGTTACCAGAGGGGAAGTGGGTTGGGAATGGGTGAAATAGGTGATGAGGTTTGAGAGTGTAATTATCTTGATTAGTACTGAAAAATGTATGGAATTGTTGAATCACTGTATTGTATACCTGAAACTAATATATCACTCTATGGAAACTATACTGTATTTAAAAATAATGAATCAAAAATCTAAAAGCTTATTAAAAATTAGAAGGTAAAGAGGTACCTGAGTGGCTCAGTTAACCATTGGACTTTTGATTTTATCTCAGGTCATGATCTCAGACTCCTAGCATTCAGATCAAGCTCTGAGTTAGGCTCCATGCTCAGCAGGGAGTCAGCTTGAGATTCTCTCCCTATTCCTCTACTCCTCCCTAGCTCATGCAGTCTCTCTCTTTATCTCTCGCAAATAAATAAAAATATCTCAGAAAATAGGTACAATTTGATATCAGACAGGACATATATAAATATGAAATATAAAAATATTTCAGGTAAAGTGTTAATACCCAGTGATAAAAGCAATAATTCACTGGAAATATATTGGTCCTCCAAAGTATATATACCCAATAAAAAGACTTTGAAGTATTTAAAGGGAATATAAACAAATTATAAGGTGAAATATAAAATGAAATTATGAAATATTAACATAGATCTCAACTAATAACTCAGTTGGATAAAAATATATGCAAAAAATAGAAGAGCACAATATTATATAAAAAGTTGGTCTTATGAGTATTAATCGAACATGATGTAGAATAATTAGAGAATATCTTTGCTAGTGTACACAGAAAACATACATTCAGTTCACAAAGCATACTGAAGAGTTAAAATGGAAATTAAACTTTACTCAAAACTGAGAGATAAAAAAAGTACTACATCTCTAATCTCCTGAACACAGATGGAATAATACATTACCTGTACATACAGAAGAAAAAAAAAAAAAAACATTGGTTTATGCAACAGGTTTTTCCATATTTCCATCTTAAAGGTTACAGAGCACTTTAGTTCATTTAAATCTCTGAATATATTTTTAAATATTATTAATCTATCAGTTTTCAGAATTTTCCAGACTATCTCATACACCTAAAACCTTCCCACAAATGGAGTATTCTATGGAACACTTGAGGCAAATCTGTCTTCAAGTACATCATTTTCTCAGGCTATAAGTAGCAAATGACTAACATTGTATAATTAATTAGTGTATGCTATATGTAAATCTTTATAAGTTGTATGTATATATAATGAGTATAGATCTTATAAAGACACTCCTGCTAGGTATCTTACTGTTAGGTATGTTCCAGATGGCAGGATGAGATACAATCATGGCCCAATCATTGGAATAAAATCTATTAGTTATGTCCATCATGGTGGATTACAACAAGGACTATATAATATGGCTGGGAAGTATAAAAGTGTACTTACAATGTTCTCATTTGTACCACTACAGAAGAATAGAATTTGTCTTTCTATAAATACCTGTACAAATGGTGGTCTTTCTGTGAGTACTGTTATGTAATATGTTCTCTGAAATACTTAGAATATTTTACGGAACTAAAATATAATTGGCACAAATAAATTAATTAGCATATTGAACTCTAATATATGTTTTTCACTCTAATAACCTTAAAATTAAAATGCTGGCCTAACTGAAAGATTAGTTTAAGCACCAGTTGAACACAAATAGAAAAGTTTCATTAGTCTACTATGGAACCTTAACAGAAATTGTTTTTGTGTTTTTGACTGGTAATATATATGTTAGTAATTTTTCATTATGTTTCACTGGTATAACATTCTACATGAGGGGATCTAAATTAGTTGGCTTTGACCCAAACAGATTATTGATTATAACTGTGTTGTGGTTGGCTCATATGTTAAAAACATCTAGTTCAGGAAATAAGTGACAAAAATGTTTAACACTGACAATACATTCTTTCCATTAAATACAAGGCTCTAATGAAACTAGATTGTACATGTTTAGACTGAATAAGTCAAGCATCTTAATGATCATGTCAGAAACCTTGAACCAATGAAATTTGAGTATAGACTAGGACTTTGTAAATAAAATTTACCCCAGACTTTATTTGTTTTTGCATAATAAAAATGTAAACAATTAGAGAAGTAAGGAGGAAGTTTTGCTAAAACCTCACATTAAGACTTAGAATAACTAATATATTAATATGCATATTAACTCACGTAAATGTTTCTCCTTTTTAAAAACTTGCATTGAAATTCTAACTAGGCATTGTATTCTGTAAAATACCAAACAGAGAAGTTTGCTAATGAGACATTTTTGCAGGGAGCTGGAGATTTACATGTAATTTTAGTATTCAAATATAAAAATTTTGGTAAACAAATTAAAATGTCTATTCAAACAGAAAGCCATTTTAGAGTTACAGATGAGTTGAAATATTACAGTTCTGAGACTGCTTTCTAGTATATCTCCATAATGTCATAGATATCCTTAACCATAATTATTTAATTGACTCTTCATAATTATAGTTTAGGATGCAGTTCAATTATTAAAAGAGCTTTATATTTGATATATTTTATTCAAGATGTTATAACAATTTGTTTGGCTTCTGTTCTAATGGACATTATGTCTGCATCCAGCATTTTCATTTATTAAGTCCTGACACCTTCTCTCATTTGAATGATGTTATTAGCTATTTTAAATGAAGTAAATGTTCTTCAAAGCATTATAAATTACTCTTTAAGTATCTGATAATGTGTTTAAATGGGCAACACACCAACAAAGTCTTAGGGAATCAATAATGAAGCTTAATTCAATCTACTACAGCTCTGCTAGCTAGTCTAGCATTTAAAAATTTAAGAGTATTTGAACTACTGAGAAATTTCCTGGCATTTTAATAGACCATCTTATAACAATCTTTTATCTCTTTATACAAGCAGTCATGATCATTTCTAATGGAATCAATTCAAAACTCATTACCATTTCTTTTCTCTCTTCCTTTCCTTTCTTGCATTTGTTCTTTCTCTCTTTTCTCCTTTGTTTTTTGTTTTGTGTTATTTTTTTCTTCTCCTGGTAGGACATCCACCTTATCCCATTATTTATTACTGACAGTTCTGGCAGAAAAGAATCAGTTTCACTCATCAGAGATAACTGCAGGGTACATTTTAGGTAGAAAAAAAGGTGGAACCTTTGTAGTACTGAATATCAATCATGTGGAGGAAGAGAAAACATTGTTCCAAGCTGTAAATAAAGCTGTAAATAGTATTAAATCAAGTTAGGAGAATATCAAAGAATTACACTTACCAGTCAGTGCTCTATATACTAACTGACAAACAATTATTGTTGACTTAATTTCAGCTAATTTTTTCACTTTTGTGAGTACATTAAGGTTTGAAATAATGAAGCAGAAACGTAAAGTTTTATCAATTTGCTTTCATGTCAAAGAGCTAACCATACAAAACAAAACAAAACAAAACAAAACAAAACAGCTAACCATACAGTAGATAAATGACAGTATACCAGTTTTTTGAATTATAAATAATAATAAAATGCTATCGAGTGCTGTGAAGAACTAATATTTGTAAGTGTCCATGCTTTTTTACACTAAAGCAATTAAAATTTAGGAATGATTTAGGGGAAGAGGGCATGTTCTTATCTGCCTATCTATCTATCTATCTATCTATCTATCTATCTATCTATCATCTATCATCTATCTATCTATATCTATATCTACTCTTTCAGTAAACTTAAATAGTTAATTAGTTACTGATAATTACTAATACACTAAAAATCTCCTTAGGAGTTTCTGGATATAATTTCTGAAGTCCCAACATGTTTTCAGAAATTTCAAATATAATTAGAACAATTTAGTTTTTTTTTACTCTTTCTGATTTCCACATATATTAGAGGGAATTCACAGTTCCCCCATCCAAGATGTCTGCCAGAAAAATGTTTCTGTTTTGTTTTGTTTTGTTTTTGTATATGCAAAAATATGAAGTGGTTTTGAGATGAATTAAAGAAAAATAGAAGTTTTCATATTGTTTAATTTAGAATACATTTAATATGCAAATAAAAAACTTGGTAATTCAATGTGTTACTCTACTATATTTTGGATTCTTCTTTTTTCATACATTGTCCTTCATTCAATGTTTCCCTACACATACATTCTTAGCATTGTTTATACAAATATTGCAAATCACAAAACTGAAAGGAATTTGTTGGTCAAAGATGAAGGCCAGAACTTAAATAGTATTCTGATGGCACTTTGGAAAGAATTATAAACAAACAAGCAAACAAAAAATGGGATAGAAATGCTTTGCTAGAAAATCTTATTATTTGGCACATATTAAAAAGGGACTTTCTGAAAAGGGACTGTCAAATAGGAGGTCAGTAG
This sequence comes from Canis lupus baileyi, assembly GCF_048164855.1. Taxonomy (NCBI): domain Eukaryota; kingdom Metazoa; phylum Chordata; class Mammalia; order Carnivora; family Canidae; genus Canis; species Canis lupus. Next base: position 33,939,422 of record NC_132838.1, on the reverse strand, counting down.
ATTGTTGGGTTTTGCTTTGTTTGTTTTTAATTAGTAGAACCTGTTTTTCTTGAAGTTTGAAAATTTCCTTTTTGTAGGCTAAAGTGGCAATACTTGTAACTGAACAAGAGTGAGTAGAACTTTTAAAGGAGCTTTTTCAAATAATCATTTTGAATGGTAGCTCTTTCTACAAACTCTTAAGTCATAAAACTCTAAAAATAGATCATCAATGAGAATAAAATAGTTATCTACTCTTAAATGATTTAATGCATTTCTTCACAACAGTGCTGATCTACTCATTCATTTCAAGCTTTCAGTTAAATTCAGCAAATATATGTTAACTGGTATATGGTCTCAAGACATAGTTTTATTAGGAAGATTGATATATGAAATAATTTTATGCTATATTTATAAAGTATATTAAGAAATCTATAAGTATTATTAGCAAGAATTGAATGTGAAAACTAATTTTATTGTATTCCTGTGTGGAGAAACCAGCCTGACCATTGGAGATATGCCATTTAATAAGTCTTACCATTGTGTTTCAGATAACTATTACTATTAGGGAATTAAGATTGAGTGAAATTAGATAGATTGTTTTATGTGTCTAATTATTAAGTGACAGAACTAAACTTCAAATTCAGAACTAATTCTAAACACAATGTTTCAAAATTGCACTAGTTAATACTAGATAAATGCAACTTTGGCTAACAAGATTACTTAAAGGATATTCAGTTCTTCCACTAAGAGAAACAAGGAAATCTGGAGGATAATTAAATAAAAAGAAATATTAATAAAAATAATTTAAAATAAGAACTAAACAATCTTAAAGTAAATAAGTGAATAAATGACTAGAAAATGTAATTTGCTGATAGGCATGAAAAAATGAACACTTTAATTTTATGATTGCAAAAAACAAAAAAACAAGGAAATAGAAGAAAGAATGTAATAATACACAATGGAAGAAAGAGGTCTAACAACTTGTCTTTGGAGTTCCAGATGGAAAGGAGACACAGAATGGAGAAATGCAGTATTTGAAGAGATATTATGCTATCAGAAAAATCTCCCGAACTGACAAGACAGCTGATACAGATTTAAAAACCATTACGTACCTCAGGTAGGAAAAATAACAGGAAAACAACTAGGATCATCATACTTAAGCTGCTATAAGCTAAACAGAAAAGAAGGGACGGAAGACAAAATTCAAAAGGAGGAGATGAAGGATTGGAAGAAAATCCTAAAAGTAGGCAGAGGGAAATAAAAGACACATTGCTTTCAAAGGAGCCAACTTTCCAAATGACAGCTTTTTAAAATGAAATATAAAGAAATAGAATACGCTGGAATTGTATCTTTAAAGTAATAAAGAAAGGGGCACCTGGGTGGTTCCTTTGGTTAGGTTTCTGGATTCTTGATTTTGGCTCAGGTCATGATCTCAGGGTGCTGAGATCCAGCCCTCATGCTTAAGATTCATTCTCTTCTCTTTTTGCCCCTCCCTCACCCCACCTTCATTCTCCACCCCTTCTTGTACACATGTGTGCACTCTCTCTCTCTCTCTCTCAAAAAAAGAAAAACTATAAATAAATAAAGTGCTAAAGAAAGAGCACTAGAATACTCTAACCAGAAAAAATTATTTGCCAATCTAGAATTCTCTACCCTAAAACAACAAAAAAATTTTTTTACATTCAAAGGTAAAATAAATACACTTCCATGCCAACAAACACAAGTGAATTCATCTCTGATAGACCATTACTAAACTAAGGTTAAATAAATGCTTAAAACTGAAGGAAAATTATGAATGAGCAACCAAATGGCAGCTTAAGGACTCGGAGAAAGAAGATGGAAGATAGGAGATTTATATTTAATTAGACACCGGTACCAAAGTGGCAGATAACTGGATAGTGGTTCCAGGTGAAAGAACATAACTTACTGGATTTAAGAGCCACGATGCTTACTTGTTCATTAGTAGTATGTGTCTACTATGCATCAACTATTACATGTAGATAAGGATTCATAGTGAAAAAGATAGTCTTTGGACTTCAGGATCTTAAATTTTCTAAATAATTCTCATATATCTCCTCTCTGTCTCTGTCATTGTCACTGCAATGATATCTGATAGCCAATTTTATAATTTTCTTTCCTACATGCAATTCTATTAGCAATTCTATTAGGTTAGATAAATTTACCAGGTTTGTAGTAAAGTTTGTCAGAAACTTCAGACCTCCTGTCACTGTTTCCTTAGGAAAGGAAAGTGGAGGCATATATCCATGTTTTGAGACAAAACGACCAAAGAAATATCGACAGAAATGAATAACTAGTATAAATTGGTTATGGACTATCAAAGAAAAAGTACTTAGGGATAAGAAAAAGCAATTATCACAGTTGGGAAACATATAAATAATTTTGAAGATTCTTGGATGTACTGGAGAGTCATCATGTTTCTTTCAATCTCAGGGATGGAGATTTCAAATATGTTTTGTTTTGTTTTAATACTAACAAGAAGAGTGGACATAGAGAGCTGGAGGATTTAGGGCCTTTGAGTGTCAAAATGAATGCAGCACACACCTCTTTGTCCACATTTTCTTCCTCTTGAGTCTTCCTCCTTTCAGGTTCTCAGTAGAATTAGTGTCAACTTTTGATTGTCTTAAACTCTCATTATATTGTTTCAGTCAGGTCTAACTTCTTCCATGTAATGGCTAGTTTTCCATTTTTGGTTCTATAAACCATAGTCCTAGTCAATTGCAATCAACTGTCATGCAAAAAAAAAATTCAATAAAATAATTTCCCCAAATGACACTTAATGATTGAATATGGCTTTTTCTGGGAATCCTGAAGACAGAAAGCTTTAAACTTAAATAAACTAATATTTGATATTAGCATTTAAGGAAAAATACTAGCCAGCATAAGAAAAATCCTTTGAAGACACAGAAGGTTACAGGTTCCCATCCATTACTTTGGTTGTCTTCTACTTGCCTGTCAGAATTCAGAACTACTCCCCTGCTTCCCAGTTTTTCCATGCCATTACTAGGCACAAAGGATGGAGATGGGATACTGAAAGCAGTGATGGTACAGCTCTTAGGAATCAACCGTCTAATTTTAGACTTTTAGGACTAACATTGGTTTGAGAATCACTATAAAATAATGAATAGTGTTGCAAATTTCTACAGGAAGAGTTATATTTCTGTAATTTACAGTGTTGACTATGGAAACTGTAAAATATTCTATTTCTGAACTACATTTGTTCTATCCTTTTTGTTGTTGCTATTCTCATTATCTCTTACTCAAATCCAGTGCTAATATAGTAACTCCTTAGTAATACCCTTATTTAAATATCTTATAGGAAACTAAATACTTTTCATAAGTAACTGAGTCATGATAATCCAAAATGCATTCCATTCATCTTAAAAATAAAATGAGAGATTGGAATTACAAAGACAAGATGAAAATTATGACTAACATTGAAGGTGGAAGTTCTGGGTGTTTAGTAGGCATAGGAAAAACTATGTTGGCAGATATTCATTATTTATTATATATTATTCTTAAATATTTTTTCTCCATATTTATATTTACATACTTTCAAAATTTCTACAATAATGGTACATTATAATTTTTCCATCATTGCAACAATCACTGAACAAATAGGTACTATAAAAACAATTATAGGAGGAGGGGGCAAGATGGCAGAAGAGTAGGGTCCCCAAATCACCTGTCCCCACCAAATTACCTAGATAACCTTCAAATCATCCTGAAAATCTATGAATTCGGCCTGAGATTTAAAGAGTGAAAAGCTGGAATGCTACAGTGAGAAGAGTTCACGCTTCTATCAGGTAGGAAGACGGGGAAAAAAGAAATAAAGAAACAAAAGGCCTCCAAGGGGGAGGGGCCCCCTCGAGGAGCCAGGCGGAGGCCGGGGCGAGTGTCCCCAGGACAGGAGAGCCCCGCCCCAGAGAAGCAGGAGCTGCACCAACCTTCCCGGGGGGAAAGAGGCTCGCAGGGAGTTAGAGCAGGACCCCAGGAGGGCGGGGATGCCCTCAGGGTCCCTGGGACACTAACAGACACCTGCGCCCCAGGAGAGTGCGCCGAGCTCCCTAAGGGCTGCAGCGCACACGGCTGGACCCGGAGCAGCTCGGAGGGGCTCGGGCAGAGGAAGAGGCTCCATGCGGAGGGGGCTGCGTGGCCAGGAGCGAGAATCCAACAGTGCAGGCCCGGGGGCACTGGGCGCCAGGGACACCGCCCAGCACGCGACCTCCCCCCGAGACAGGCAGAGGCCGGGAGGGCCCAGAACTACAAGGACGCTCCTGCCCGGAACTGAGCATATCAGCGGCCCCGCTCCCCCGGAGCCTCCAGGCCCTGCAGACGGAGAGCTCCGGAGTTACTGCTGGAGCTGACTCCAGGGCTCCAGAGCTGGCCGCCTCCACTGGGGTTGTTCCTCCTGGGACCTCATGGGGGAAACAACCCCCACTGAGCCCTGCACCAGAAAGGGAACAGAGCAGCTCCCCCAAGTGCTAACACTTGAAAATCAGCACAACAGGTGCCTCCCCCAGAAGACCAGCTAGAAGGACAAGTTCCAGGGGAAGTCAAGGGACTTAAAGTATACAGAATCAGAAGATACTCCCCCGTGTTTTTCTGTTTGTTTGTTTGTTTTGCTTTTTGATTTGTTTCCTTCCCCCACCCTTTTTTCCTTTCTTTCTTTTTCTTTCTCTTTTTCTTCTCTTTTTTTTCTTTTCTTCCTTTTTTCCTTTTTCTTTTTCTCTTTTCTTTCCTTCTTTCTCTCTTCTCTTTTTCTCCTTTTCCCAATATAACTTGCTTTTGGCCACTCTGCACTGAGCAAAATGACTAGAAGGAAAACCTCACCTCAAAAGAAAGAATCAGAAACAGTCCTCTCTCCCACAGAGTTACAAAATCTGGATTACAATTCAATGTCAGAAAGCCAATTCAGAAGCACTATTATACAGCTACCGGTGGCTCTAGAAAAAAGCATAAAGTACTCAAGAGACTTCATGACTGCAGAATTTAGAGCTAATCAGGCAGAAATTAAAAATCAATTTAATGAGATGCAATCCAAACTAGAAGTCCTAACGACGAGGGTTAACGAGGTGGAAGAACGAGTGAGTGACATAGAAGACAAGTTGATGGCAAAGAGGGAAACTGAGGAAAAAAGAGACAAACAATTAAAAGAACATGAAGATAGATTAAGGAAAACCTACATTTAATTGGGGTTCCCGAGGGCGCCGAAAAGGACAGAGGGCCAGAATATGTATTTGAACAAATCCTAGCTGAAAACTTTCCTAATGTGGGAAGGGAAACAGTCATTCAAATCCAGGAAATAGATCCCCCCCTAAAATCAATAAAAACCGTTCAACACCTCGACATTTAATAGTTAAGCTTGCAAATTCCAAAGATAAAGAGAAGATCCTTAAAGCAGCAAGAGACAAGAAATCCCTGACTTTTATGGGGAGGAGTATTAGGGCAACAGCAGATCTCTCCACAGAGACCTGGCAGGCCAGAAAGGGCTGACAGGATATATTCAGGGTCCTAAATGAGAAGAACATGCAACCAAGAATACTTTATCCAGCAAGGCTCTCATTCAAAATGGAAGGAGAGATAAGGAGCTTCCAAGACAGGCAGGAACTGAAAGAATATGTGACTTCCAAACCAGCTCTGCAAGAAATTTTAAGGGGGACTCTTAAAATTCCCCTTTAAGAAGAAGGTCAGTGGAACAATCCACAAAAACAAGGACTGAATAGATATCATGGTGACAATAAACTCATATCTCTCAATAGTAACTCTGAACTTGAACGGGCTTAATGACCCCATCAAAAGGTGCAGAGTTTCAGATTGGATAAAAAAGCAGGACCCATCTATTTGCTGTCTACAAGAGACTCATTTTAGACAGAAGGACACCTACAGCCTGAAAATAAAAGGTTGGAGAACCATTTACCATTCGAATGGTCCTCAAAAGAAAGCCGGGGTAGCCATCCTTATATCAGATAAACTAAAATTTACCCTGAAGACTGTAGTGAGAGATGAAGAGGGATACTATCTCATACTTAAAGGATCTATCCAACAAGAGGACTTAACAATCCTCAATATATATGCCCCGAATGTGGGAGCTGACAAATATATAAATCAATTAATAACCAAAGTGAAGAAATACTTAGATAATAATACACTTATACTTGGTGACTTCAATCTAGCTCTTTCTACCCTCGATAGGTCTTCTAAGCACAACATCTCCAAAGAAACGAGAGCTTTCAATGATACACTGGACCAGATGGATTTCACAGATATCTACAGAACTTTACATCCAAACTCAACTGAATACACATTCTTCTCAAGTGCACATGGAACGTTCTCCAGAATAGACCACATACTGGGTCACAAATCAGGTCTTAACTGATACCAAAAGATTGGGATCGTCCCCTGCATATTCTCAGACCATAATGCCTTGACATTAGAACTAAATCACAACAAGAAGTTTGGAAGGACCTCAAACACGTGGAGGTTAAGGACCATCCTGCTAAAAGATGAAAGGGTCAACCAGGAAATTAAGGAAGAATTAAAAAGATTCATGGAAACTAATGAGAATGAAGATATAACCGTTCAAAAACTTTGGGATGCAGCAAAAGCAGTATGAGGGGGAAATACAGCGCAATACAAGCATCCATTCAAAAACTAGAAAGAACTCAAATACAAAAGCTAACTTTACACATAAAGGAGCTAGAGAAAAAGCAGCAGATAGATCCTACACCCAGCAAAGAAAAGAGTTAATTACAATTCGAGCAGAACTCAATGAAATCGAGACCAGAAGAACTGTGGAACAGATCAACAGAACCAGGAGTTGGTTCTTTGAATTAATAAGATAGATAAACCATTAGCCAACCTAATTAAAAAGAAGAGAGAGAAGACTCAAATTAATAAAATCATGAATGAGAAAGGAGAGATCACTACCAACACCAAGGAAATACAAACGATTTTAAAAACATATTATGAACAGCTATACGCCAATAAATTAGGCAATCTAGAAGAAATGGACGCATTCCTGGAAAGCCACAAACTACCAAAACTGGAGCAGGAAGAAATAGAAAACCGACACAGGCCAATAACCAGGGAGGAAATTGAAGCAGTCATCAAAAACCTCACAAGACACAAGAGTCCAGGGCCAGATGGCTTCCCAGGGGAATTCTATCAAACGTTTAAAGAAGAAATCATACCTATTCTCCTAAAGCTGTTTGGAAAGATAGAAAGAGATGGAGTACTTCCAAATTTGTTCTATGAGGCCAGCATCACCTTAATTCCAAAACCAGACAGAGACCCCACCAAAAAGGAGAATTACAGATCAATATCCCTGATGAACATGGATGCAAAAATTCTCAACAAGATACTAGTCAATAGGATCCAACAGTACATTAAGAAAATTATTCACCATGACTAAGTAGGATTTATCCCTGGGACACAAGGCTTGTTCAACACTCCTAAAGCAATCAATGTGATTCATCATATCAGTAAGAGAAAAATGAAGAACCATATGATCCTCTCATTAGATGCAGAGAAAGCATTTGACAAAATACAGCATCCATTCCTGATCAAAACTCTTCAGAGTGTAGGGATAGAGGGAACACTCCTCAACATATTAAAAGCCATCTATGAAAAGCCCACAGCAAATATTATTCTCAATGGGGAAGCACTGGGAGCCTTTCCCCTAAGATCAGGAACAAGACAGGGATGTCCACTCTCACCACTGCTATTCAACATAGTATTGGAAGTCCTAGCCTCAGCAATCAGACAACAAAAAGACATTAAAGGCATTCAAATTGGCAAAGAAGTCAAACTCTCCCTCTTCGCCGATGACATGATACTCTACATAGAAAACCCAAAAGTCTCCACCCCAAGATTGCTAGAACTCATACAGCATTTTGGTAGCGTGGCAGGATAAAATCAATGCCCAGAAATCAGGGGCATTTCTATACACTAACAATGAGACTGAAGAAAGAGAAATTAAGGTGTCAATCCCATTTACAATTGCACCCAAAAGCATAAGATACCTAGGAATAAACCTAACCAAAGAGGTAAAGGATCTATACCCTAAAAACTATAGAACACTTCTGAAAGAAATTGAGGAAGACACAAAGAGATGGAAAAATATTCCATGCTCATGGATTGGCAGAATTAATACTGTGAAAATGTCAATGTTACCCAGGGCAATATACACATTTAATGCAATCCCTATCAAAATACCATAGACTATTTCAGAGAGTTAGAACAAATTATTTTAAGATTTGTGTGGAATCAGAAAAGACCCTGATTAGCCAGGGGAATTTTAAAAAAGAAAACCATATCTGGGGGCATTACAATGCGCAGATTTCAGGTTGTACTACCAAGCTGTGGTCATCAAGACAGTGTGGGTCTGAAAAAAAAAAAAAAAAAAAGACAGTGTGGGTCTGGCACAATAACAGGCACATAGATCAATGGAACAGAATAGAGATCCCAGAAGTGGACCCTGAACTTTATGGCCAACTAATATTCGATAAAGGAGGAAAGACTATCCATTGGAAGAAAGACAGTCTCTTCAATAAATGGTGCTGGGAATATTGGACAACCACATGCAGAAGAATGAAACTAGACCACTCTCTTGCACCATACACAAAGATAAACTCAAAATGGATGAAAGATCTAAATGTGAGACCAGATTCCATCAAAATCCTAGAGGAGAACACAGGCAACACCCTTTTTGAACTTGGCCACAGTAACTTCTTGCAAGATACATCCATGAAAGCAAAAGAAACAAAAGCAAAAATGAACTATTGGGACTTCAAGATAAGAAGCTTTTGCACAGCAAAGGATACAGTCAACAAAACTAAAATACAACCTACAGAATGGGAGAAGATATTTGCAAATGACCTATCAGATTAAGGGCTAGTTTCCAAGATCTATAAAGAACTTCTTAAACTCAACACCAAAGAAACAAACAATCCGATCATGAAATAGGCAAAAGACATGAAGAGAAATCTCACAGAGGAAGACATAGACATGGCCAACAAGCACATGAGAAAATGCTCTGCATCACTTGCCATCAGGGAAATACAAATCAAAACCACAATGAGATCCCACCTCACACCAGTGAGAATGGGGAAAATTAACAAGGCAGGAAACCACAAATGTTGGAGAGGATGCGGAGAAAAGGGAACCCTCTTACACTGTTGGTGGGAATGTGAAATGGTGCAGCCAATCTGGAAAACTGTGTGGGGGTTCCTCAAAGAGTTAAAAATAGACCTGCCCTACGACCCAGCAATTGCAATGTTGGGGATTTACCCCAAAAATTCGGATGCAATGAAACGCCAGGACACCTCTACCCCGATGTTTATAGCAGTAATGTCCACAATAGCCAAACTGTGGAAGGAGCCTCGGTGTCCATCGAAAGATGAATGGATAAAGAAGATGTGGTTTATGTATACAATGGAATATTACTCAGCCATTAGAAACGACAAATACCCACCATTTGCTTCAACGTGTATGCAACTGGAGGGTATTATGCTGAGTGAAGTAAGTCAGTCGGAGAAGGACAAAGATTATATGGTCTCATTCATTTGGGGAATATAAATAATAGTGAAAGGGAGTATAAGGGAAGGGAGAAGAAATGTGTGGGAAATATCAGAAAGGGAGACAGAACATAAAGACTCCTAACTCTGGGAAATGAACTCGGGGTGGTGGAAGGGGAGGAGGGCGGGGGGGTGGGGGTGAATGGGTGACAGGCACTGAGGGGGGAACTTGATGGGATGAGCACTGGGTGTTATTCTGTATGTTGGTAAATTGAACACCAATATAAAATAAATTTATTAAACAACAAAAAAAGAATGGATAAAGAAGATGTGGTTTATTTATACAATGGAATATTACTCAGCCATTAGAAATGACAAATACCCACCATTTGCTTCAACGTGGATGGAACTGGAGGGTATTATGGTGAGTGAAGTAAGTCAATCGGAAAAGGACAAACATTATATGTTCTCATTCATTTGGGGAATATAAATAATAGTGAAAGGGAATATAAGGGATGGGAGAAGAAATGTGTGGGAAATATCAGAAAGGGAGACAGAACATAAAGACTCCTAACTCTGGGAAACGAACTAGGGGTGGTGGAAGGGGAGGAGGGTGGGGTGTGTGTGTGAATGGGTGACAGGCACTGAGGGGGGCACTTGATGGGATGAGCACTGGGTGTTATTCTGTATGTTGGTAAATTGAACACCAATAAAAAATAAATTTATTAAAAACAACAATTATAATCATTAATTTCAGGTTAAACCTTTTCACATATTTCTATAGATGAATCTTATTAGCCATATGATTTTATTCTCTAGACTTATGCATAATTTAATATTGTTTAATTAATTAACCTATTTGTTACTTCATTTATTTCATTACCTGTATTGTTTACTGAGGTTTTATAATGCATTAGATATCAAAAATTATTTCAGTACATGTTCTGTGAATAATTAAACAAGATAGATTCAAGTTTCTTTATTCTTTAATATTCTTTGCAAATGCTTCTTCTTTTTCGATTTTTAATGTTTGTATATACTGTGCTGATACCTTTTTCAGCCTTTGTTAGAAAGGTTTATGATGGCTATATTTTGGTATTATGTATAAAGATAAACCAGTTTTTTTGTGCATGTTTAAGTAAAATATTTTAATTAATATTGATCTGCTTAGGATATAAATATTGTGAAGCCTAGTCTACATTTTCTTAATGTACATGATATTTTTCATTTCTGTTTATTTTCATTATTTCTTTGGCATTATCAAGTGAATCACTTATAAATACCATATGGTTGGATTTCACACTTTTTTTAATCTCTGAAAAAATATCTTTCTTTCACTTTTGAAAATTGCACTATGTATTTGTTAGCTCATATGTTCAGTCTTATTTTTCTCATCTTATTATTTTGTTATTCTATATATCTACATAGATATATAGATATCCATATATACATAGATTTTTTAAAGATTTATTTATTGATTTTAGGGGAGGAGAGGCAGAAGGAAAGGGAGAGAGAATCTCAAGAAGACTCTCAGCTGAGTGCAGAGCCTGACATTGGGCTCAATCTCACGACCCTGAGATCATGACCTGAGCCAAAATTAAGAGTTGGACATATAACTGACTGAGCCACCCAGATGACTCCATTCATTGTTTTTTGTTTGTTTGTTTTTTACTATTGTCTGTTTTTACAAATGGTCTATTTCCCTTATAGTCTAATTCCTATTATATTTTATCTTTTGATAAATTATTTTAAAATGACCTAAGTAAATTAGCCCATTTATCCTTCTTTTATCTTCCCCAACACTTACTTCCTAGTTTTTTTATGATATACTCTCAGATTATTTTTCAAGGTTCCTATAGCTAATTATTGAAATTAATGTACATTTCCTCTTTTAATTTAAGATATTGTCATATTTATTTTCTATATCACAAAAGTCTTTACCAAATTGATTCAAACAATATTATATATTATTAATAGGATATGATACTGAAAATAATAGTTATTTCATTAATGAAACCATTTTGATTTCATCTTTCAAAGCTAGATTTTTATCTTTAAGACTTTTGTTCATAAAAAAGACTTGTTTAAGAGTGTATATAGATGGGTGATATATTTTATGAACTACAACTTGGTATATGGGAGAATTAGATTTTTTCCTCAAAATCTGGTAATATGTCCATTGTTTCTAGCATATTTCAGAGAAGATATCCTAGGCTAATTAGCATCTTTTTTAAGGATTTAATTTTTTTCCAGTAGTTTAGGTTTATAGTAAAATTGAGATGAAGGTATATGGATTTCCCATATAATCCTTATCCTCACACATGCACAGTCTTCCCCATTATTAACATCGCTCAACAGAGTGGTGATACTCTCTCTCTCTTTTTTTATTTTTTTATTTTTTTTTACGTTTGTTATAGTTGATGAACTTACAGGGATAAATCATAATCATCCAAAGTCCATTGTTTACATTAGAGCTCATTCTTGATGTTTTACATTCTATGAGTTTGCACAAATGTATAATAACATATATCCACCATTATAGTATTATTAAGAGTAGTTTCACTGCCCTAAAAATCCTCTGTGCTCCACCCATTCATCCCTCTTCCTAGCAACCGCTGATTTTTTTTGTTAGGAAGGGTTATCAAAAATATATCACTGCTGATTGATCATGAGCTGGACCAAGGCAATTAGAGGCTCCTCACCAACCCCCCTCATCTTTGAAATACGTTTTCTACTTGCCTCTCCCACTTCCAAAGCCTGCTCTAAGGACATAGCCTTGAGACAGTGATGTGGTATTGAGAACACCTGCATGGTATATGTGACTGAATCTAGTTAAGGCCTCTTCAAAAACTTGTATGATTTGGTAGGTAGGTGTAGGGATGCCTTTATCTTGCTGCTGCCCAAGTCAAGCCTTATATGTAAGTTCCCCTTGCTTATGAAAACCTTCACCTATGATCCTGGAGTGGCCCACTTTTTTCTATGGTCTCTCCTTACCCTGTGTATATAGGGGCTGGTTTCAGGTTATATCAGAAAAGCTCCTGAGAGGATTATAAACTGACAATTGGTAAGCCAGCCAGGAGAATGAATAAATGAGCCTTGGGGATGCATCATCCTGGGGAAAATCTCATGTTGGCCATTGACTTCTATGTGGAAGAAGCCATATAAGCCCCTTAAGTAAGTTTCCTAGCCTTGAGAAAGGAGATTTCATGGGGGAAATCCTATGTTGGCCATCAACCACTGTGTAGGAAGAGTTGGCCTAATGTTAGATGCTTGTGGACCACTGCATGAGTATGGTATGAGTATGAGTACCTGAAAACCACTAGCCTATTGTGCTTGTTGGAGGAATGGTATATAGTACAGTGCAGTAGAGAAGAGAAACAAATGGCTGCTGGAGTTTCGCTGTTCATCAATGCTGACTGGAGACTGAAGCTTGAGTGAGGAAGTTAGCAGACAAGCTAAGATTAGAAAAGGATGTGAAGATGTTCACTAGCCTGCTGACATTGGTGCTGTCAGACAAGATGGGAAAGCAAGATAATAAGTTAGAAGCTTTGGGATGCCACTTTGCAAAGCTTGGAGGGCCTAGGATGTTTGGGCGCTTGTAACAAAGCATGATTAGGACACTAAGAGGTGGAATCTCTGACAAAGTGATAAAAATGAAAAAGGATATTGTAGTAATTAATGTGAAAACAAACAAAATGTCCCATGCCCCTGACCCTTGATACAAAGAAAAAAATTATTCTATTTTATTTTAAATAGGTGCCATGCCTAGCATGGAGACCAATATAGGGCTTGAACTCAAGATCCTGAGTTTGAGAGCTGAGCTGAGATCAAGCCACCCAGGTGCCCCAGCAAAATTTAAATAGCAATTACTTCGAAACTACTAGGAGAAAACTTGTATCCTTGCATTCTTTCTCTGTCCCTTGAAATTATAAATCATTTCATGTCTTTGAAATATAAACACCCCAGGAGAGAACCAAAACATTGCCCACAGAGACTGAAGGGGAAAAAAGTGCTTGGGATGGGAGGAGGTTTTAAAAAATACATACTGTTATAAAAGTCCCTTGTCAATTGCATTATAATGAACACTCATCAGATCTTTAACCATTACCATTTTTTAAAGCTTTTATGTCATTTTCACACAGTTATTATTTTACTCTGATACTTTGGGAAAAATTTCCAACAAAAGTACTTCATCTTTGAGAGATTTATGGAAAAGACTTAGACAAGTACCCATGTCTGATAACTAAGATCAATTTCCCTTCATGTGGGAAGAACAATATGAACTTTCAAGTGCTCCTACAAGACTACTTGTATAATCTTACAGTATGTCATGGGATCGTGGCCTGAGAATTGTCCCTGTTCTCCTTCCCCACATAAGTAAAATGGGACCATTACATTGATGATATAACGTCAACATGTGATTATTTTTCTTTGCAGCAAGATAACATACAGGCCTTGCTGGAACATCTGTGAAGGAGAATATGGCAGTAAACCCACAGAAAATTCAAGGCACAGGCACTACCGTAAGGTTTTGGGTATCCTCAGGTCTGATAATACTTACGTTGTCTCAAAATCTGTAATTGATAAGATATAAGTTTATCCAGTCCCAAAGAATGTGGGATACAGATCTCTACAGGGATTTGGGGGTTTTGGAGGACTTCTAATTCCTACCCAGCACGCTCCTGTCCTTTATGCTGTGCTAAAGGAAAGGCACTTGTGAGACCAGGAATCAGAGCAGCAAGTTACCCTGGAGAAAGTAGAAATACTAATGAAACAGATTAAATCTCTGGGCATCTTGAAGTAGGACTATCATTTGAGCTAGATTGTCTGTGGCTCTGGAAGGTATGGGTCAAGCACTCTGACAGAGTCAACAGGAGACAGTATCCCTAGGTTTTGGTCTTACCTCTGGAAAAGGGGAGAAACCCTACACACCCCCTTATAGCAACAGCTCCTAGCAATGTACACAGCCCTTCTTCAGGTCAACACTTTCAAACAGCAGCCAGTGCAACAGCCAGTGGGGCTGAGCTCAGAACAGTTTGGCTAGTAATTGATTACTCATGAACCCTGGCTGTTAATCCTTTGCACTGACAGTTGGGTTGTTCTGAAGTGCTGAAACCTATGGCTTGGATAATGGGAAGCCAAGGAGTGGATGATTATAAATAAGGCCTTATGGGGTCAGATTATGTGAAATGGTATTTAGGTCCATGTGCAGACGGCTAAAGCCTAAAACTCACTGCTTTTCCTGTCATAGCTCAAAAGGCATTGACATATCCCTGGCAATCAGGAAGCTGGGAGTTTAGCTCAAGTACAAGCCTTAGCTACTGACTCTTCAGTAGATAAAGCAAATTGGTTGTATAGAAAGAGTGGCCATGGGATGCCTGGGTGGCTTAGCAATTAAGCATCTGCTTTCAGCTCAGGGCATGATCCTGGGGTCCCAGGATCGAGTCCCACATCGGGCTCCCTGCGTAGGCTCCCTCTGCCTATGTCTCCGTCTCTCTTTCTCTGTGTCCCTCATGAAAAAATAAATAAAATATTTTTAAAAAAAAAAGAAAGAGTGGCCACTGAAGTGCCCTAGTAGGATAGCCTACTGCTAGGGTTGCTCTATTGCTCTTAAAATAGAGTAACTTAGACAACTATATCCTGTTGTGCTAAACAGCACCCAAGTGTACTGCCAAGAGAATCTGGGGCCATCCCAGAGTTCCTAGCCAGTGAAGGGTTGGCAAATTGGTTATATCCAATCCCTCCCTCTGAATGAGGTTCTAATTATGACTTGGTTTGTGTGAATACTCCATATGACCTAACCTAAGTTTGTCCCTGTCACTGTGCAAGCCTAACTGCCACCATCAGGGGATTAGAGAAGCTAAATACCAAATACTATGCTAAATACTAATAAGAGGAGAGATATCCTTAGTGACTAGTTGGTCAGTGGGGGTCACATTTCAAAAGTCATGACATTCAAGATTAGGCAAAAGAACATGGCACTAAATGCAGGTTCCATCTCTACTATAACCCATAGCAGCAAGATTGGCAAAAAAAGAAAAATGGAAGCTTAAATCACAAATTAATTTGTTAATAGGTAAGCCAACCTTGGCTGGGTAGACTAATATTTGAATAACCAACCAGTAGGGCCTATTGTTGCATATGCTAGACTGGGGACTCCTGCTGAGACACCCAACCCCATGAAGGTACGGAAGTCCTGGGAAACAGACATTGTCCAGGCTCTCACTGTAGATCAATATGCTATGCTGCTGAGAATACCAAGTCGCATCACACGTGGAAAAGTAATTATCTACAGAATGTACAATGGGATGCCTCACAGGGATGGGTGAGTTGATGTGTACCCCTACATGAAGGAAACTAATTAAGCTCCCTTGGAATCCTGTTGTCTTTCTGGAACTGTTAGAATGTGCTACACCTGGGATGAAATATGCACTACTGAGAGAGGGTAAAAGGTGGAGGTCCTTGTCTGGCATATCCTGCCCTTAGTCCATCCCCTCATTTCTGACAGTGCTGTCTCCCCCAGCCAATATGTATGGTATGGGCAACCAGGTCAAGTTTCCAGAGCTGTTAATCTCCTTCTTTTTAAGACCGGGGGAGGGGGGGAGGTGGATTCCTGTTTTCCACTGCTATGATCATTTAGCTTCTTTGTTAATTTACCGTCTTTGTTCACTCCATTGACTTGGAGGATATTAGAGCACACATAAAAAGTCCTTACTAAATTTATTCAGCAAGCCCTAAATGATAGTCATAAAGTCCACCCTTACGCTGAAATGACTATAATGAGAAAAGATGCCCCCTCCAGAACAGGATGGCTTTGGACACTAATACTGCATCACAAGGAGACCCTTGTACCATTATCTGAACAGAATGTTGTGTGTTCATACCTGATAAGTCTGCTAGTGTATTGTCTTTATTAAATCACATGAGGACACAAGTAAATGACCTGAGTGATCCAAACTCCAGCTTAGGAGATTTAATAAATCAATGGTTCAGATCCTGGGACTATGTGGAAAAAGTTGTAACTGATTTCGACAATCATTATCTTAATCTGTGTTTTCTCATACATGTACCAGTACTGTTGCTGTGTCGTCTGCCTCAGTGTAGCCAGATGGCTGCCAAAGGAGCCACCTCATCTACACTAGTGAACCCTTTGCTGACTGCTCAGGGCTTATTGCAGAAGAGGAAGGAGCATGAGATTGTAAGAGCTGGTCACAAAGTGTGGAGTTTGGAGAGAAGTCATCAAAAAAATATCACCAAAATTGTCCCCTGAGCTATAGACCCAGGGAATGAGAGGCTTCTCACCTCTTCCCCTATCCTGGAATGTAGGTTACGCTTGCCTTTCCCACTCCCAGAGGTGTTCCAGAGACACAGCCTTGAGATAGCGGTATGGTGTTGAGAGCATCTGCCCTGTACATGTGACTGAACCCAGTTAAGGCTTCTTGATAAACTTGTATGATTGAGAGGACAGGTGGTGGATCCACTCATCTTGCTGCTGTTCAAGACAAGCCTTGTATATATGTAAGTCCCCTTTGCTTACTAAATCTACCACCTACCAACCTGGAGTGACCCACCTTTTTCTTTGGTCTCTCCCCGCTCTCTCTTAAGGGGGCCAGTTACAGGTTTCACCAAGAAAGCTCCCAAAAGGATAGTGAACCAATACTTTTTACTCCACAGTTTTGATCTCAGCAGTTTTGTCTATTCCAGAAAGGAGCTTAGTGTTTTCTTTCCCCTGTGAATTAAGTTCTGATAATACCCCAGCAGATTAGATTTGCTTAATTAGTTTCTCCTGAGGACAGGCCTTTTAAGGAGAACACAGCATTCTGATGTGTATCAAAAATGGATCTCCTTCCCCGCTTCCTGTGGGGAAGCAGAAGAGGATATTTTTCCCATGTTCACTGTGAGGATCTGGTTGAGCCCCTGGAGGTAAACCTCACATGAAACCTGTGGGCCTCCATGTGACTGAGTGCCCTTGGAATTTTTAAGTCTCAGACTTGTCTACACTGATTTTCCAGCAATTCATTAACTATAGTTCTTGTTTTCCTAAGGGCCACTGGTTCTTCCCCTGAGTCTCTTCTGAGGTAAGTTATTTTTTGTTTGCTATTGGTCTTCAGTCTTGAGAGTTTGTGTTTGCCCTACATCCTAGTTCCTATTAGAGCTTTTAGAAGAGTTGTTGGTTTTTCAGTCTGTTCAGCATTTTACTTGTTAGGATAGAATGGAGGTTTCTAAGTTTCTTACATGCAGAACCAGAAGTTGGCCAGTGGTTCTTACTTGTGGTCAGCAATGGAATTTTAAATAGCATTCCAGACCATTATGGTAAAATTCATAGAGTGGGGAAAATGTTGTTGTGAGCCATTGTCTAGAAAGCCTTATGAACACTACTTGCTTAATTTGGTGGGTAAATGGGGAGAAGGAACATAAGATAGTACTAACATTTCCCTTTTCTTTTTCTCCATCTCCACAATTCTCACTATAACTCAAGGGCAGATATGTTCTTAATGCCTCAACTCTATCCTCCATGATTCTATGTTCCAAACTCAAGCAGAAGCAGGAACAAATATTCAAAGATCTAAGTTGCTTGTATGCAAGAGAGGCAGATTTACATAATACATACTATTCCCTGAGTGCCTATTAGATACCATATATTTCAAACACAATTCTGGAAAACCTATACTTATTATATGTATTATAGATAAGATAAAATTAATGTTCAATAAGTATTTGTATGATTGTTTTAGGTAATTTGGGGGATTATCTCTAATGCAATATTATTGTTCCTGGAAAAATGAAGAAACCCATACTACAATGAAAAAAAATATGACCGAATAGGTATTATTTTACTTTTGGCAAATATGCTGCATCAGAATGGTGACATTACCTTGGGCAGAGAGACTTCCTTCAGCGAACAGCCTTCGTGAAGGGAGACTAAGCTGTGAGATGTAATCTGAGAATATGCCCAACAGCTGGGGAAATGAGAGTTTGAGTCCTGCAATCAGCTTGGTGTCGGGAGAGGGTGTGGATCTTAGCATTGCTCTCAGCACCCTCTGGCACTCCAGCATTGATGAGATAACCATGCAAACATATTACTGTAAATTTTAAATGATTTGTATAGCAAGGACAATGAAGAAACTCAAAAAATTACCTATTCTTAATTGAGAATAAACATGTTCCAGGCATGACACCTTTGATGTCATAAATACCGCACTTTATGCCACGCAGGACTCATTTGAAATGATTGAGGAAAAAATAAATGGAATTCATTAGTTCTGCAGAAAGGGATCTAATGGAAGAAGCTTTAAAGTTCTTTCTGACCCCATTTCTCTAATTCACATAATTTAAACAGCCCTCTCCTTTTAATTTTCTGGTGTGTGCTTTTTGAGACCGTGCTTTTCTTAATGTATTCTGGGTTCCTAATGGGCACAACAGAGAGGAAATGAGGACCTATGAAAATATATAATGCAAGTACACATTTTAGCTAAAAATATGCAAGACTTCCAATAATCCAAAACAAATAGTACAGAACTGCGCAGGGGATCATTTAAAGGTCACTTTTCAGTATCATGTGCTTTTTAGACCCAGCAAAGTAAATATAATGTTCTTGCACTTATTAAGCTAGAACAGTTTAAACATGAGGCATGAACCAATTAGATAGGCCTGTAGTACATTATCATTAAAAACAGTAATTATCTTTACTGCTGAGTGAATTAGTAAATTGTTCCTGACCCGCTTTCCCATGTAGTCATAAAACAGGCCAGATTGCTATTGTTTTCCTAAGGATTATATCCAGTATGTTGGCCTCAGTGTAATAAACCTGAACTCTGAATGAAATTATCCCAATAATTTATGAGGCTCTGTCGTTATGGAGCCATGTCGTTGAGTAGAGAATTTCTAAACCCGAAAAATGTCTGTTACTGCTGTTTATTTCACTATAAATCAAAAATTGTTTCTCAGCATTTTTTTCAAAGATTATCAAATTCTTGATCACAGGAAAGATCTGAAACGTATTCTACATTCTTAACTGAGAATGAGAATACTTTCATCAGAAAATCATCCCGATGAAATATATTTATGCTCTCTAATGCATAGATCATGGGCCATTAATAGCATATGTTTGTACTTTAAAAATATATACTCACTGCCACATTTGTAATTGAAAAATTAACCTGATAGCAATGCTTTTGATACAGTATTATAGATGTAGGATTTAACTTGATATCAAGTGATGACATTAAATCATATTTGTTTTAGTATTATAAACATATGTCCATTTTCCCTGGAGGGAAATATACATTGTTATGTGAGTAAATTTCCATGAAAATCAATTTTATGTGAATAGCATTTTAGAAAGGACTTGAGGGAAGATTGAGCCCAAGGCCCAAGAGACAAATCTCTGGTTAGGCAGGCTGGATCTCAGCCTTGTCCTCCTTGTCCTCCTTGTCCTCCTTGACAAGAGGAGAAGGCAGATCTTAGCAAGAAGACAGAACATAGACATATTGGGTCCATGGAGTGCAGTGAAAGAGTTCCAAAAAAAAAAAAAAAAAAAAAAGGAGGATGCAGGGGTGGTGGGGGGATCAAGATAAGCAAGATTGAAGATTGCTTCCACAGAAGTATCAGGGTTTTTTTGGTTTGTTTTTGTGGGGTCTTTTGGTAGTTAGATGAGGGAACAGGGAATTTGTTTTGGTCCAGTTCTTTTGAAAAGTACTAAGTGCCCAATAACCTAAGCTACAAGATGCACAAGCTTCTTTACTGTAAATAGAAATTCTTCCTTGACCAAAAATTAACTATATTTGACCCTCCAATTCTTTCCATTTCACTTAAGTTTTCTTTTGTCTAAATGAAATCTTGTTGTGGATCATTCTATGGTAAAAGGAAAAAAAAGATTAACAGTCAAAAGTAGTATGGATTAGTTTAGTAATGCCTTTTTTTGAGTTTTTATTTAGTTTCTACTTAGTTAACATATAGTGTAATATTGGTTTCAGGAGTAGAATTCAGTGGTCCATCACTTAGATACAACACCCAGTGCTCATCACAACAAATGCCCTTCTTAATACCCACCCATCACCCACCTAGTCCATCCATCCACCTTCATCATTGTTTCCCTCTTTACTTTTTTCTCCTCCCTTATGTTCATGTTATGTTTCTTAAATTCCACACATGAGTGAAATCATATAGCATTTGTCTTCCTCTGACTGAGTTTGCTTCAAATACACTCTAGGTCCATCCATGTCCTTGCAAATGGCAAGATTTCATGCTTTTTGATGGCTAAGTAATATTTTGTTGTGTATGTGCATACATAGTCACATCTTCTTTATCCATTCATCAGCCCTTTCTTTTAAATGTCAAGAAGGACGTGATATCTGCTAGTATGCATGAATAGTGGAAGGCATTCATGGTAGGAGAATGATGTGTAAAGGCTCTGAAAGCAGAGAATCATTTGGACCATTTGGGCACTGAAAAGATCACTGGGACCAGAGTTATCTACTTAAGTAGTAGATACAGTTAAAAGGATATACAGAAATCCTACTTTTAGGCATTTATATACTGTGATTAGTTTGGACTTTATTGGAAGGTTATATAAGCTATATATTGTGATATAATAATGTTTCATATTGAGGTTTGTTTTGAGATTTTTTTTATAATGCTATCTCCAGTTCAATTTATTGTACACAGGATTCTTAGCCCAGTAAGATAGGATATTTTATGCTCTGTGCCTCAAAGAGTTACTTACAAAACTTAGAATTAAAAAAAAAAAAAAAGTCAAATCCTTGGGCTTTGATTTTTTTTTTTTCAAAAAGAAACTGAAAATGGGGAGAATTGATGCTAATGCAGAGAAGAAATTTTTAGTGCTTCTGAAGTGCTCCCTTATGTTGGGTTTGGTATAGTGAGAAGAGGACTATCAGGGATATATTAGTGCATGGTATGTCCAATGTAGCACACAGAGCAAATGGGTCTAAACATCCCTGGCATTGTCATGGTAAAGCGTTCATAGTAATGTGTGTTCTGTGTTACTGTCCAAAGGCTGGACCATATGTCTTGCCATATGTCAGCTTTGACAGAGGATGGCCTTAGCCACATAGTTAGTTGACACTTACTCCCTGACGTGGCCCCTACATTGGTGGGATGTAGCATCTAAGTTACCTGAACTAAGATGAATCCATGAAGAAAGGAAACGTAGAGCTTAGTTTGAGATTAATTTTTCTTACTTAATAGAAATTGGTCTTGTTATTTTATTCAGATGTTGGGAGGACACATTGATCACATCCCAGCAGGCTCTCAAAAGAGAATTAAGCCAAGGAATACAGCCTCTTTAAATACTTAATGATGAGGGAGAAGTAAAAGTGCCTGGGAAGAACTTCAGTGTTCTATTTAGTAACTGTAATCTAAATATCTGTTTCTAATCTTAATAATCCATTTCCCTGAGAAAAATCAGAGTTAGGAAAAAGCAAGTTAATTCTCTGTACATGTAGATTCTAAATTTGACATTTGAAATCATTGTAATGTAATGTATTATAAAATCTATCACTTTTAGACAATAGAGAAAACAAACTACACTATATAAAATACTAGAAGAACATAAATACAGTATTTATATATAATACTTAGAGTGACATCCCTCGGTAAAATATGTGGCAGAATGGTTTCCATTATACTTTTTTAAATGTTAAATAAAATAACCTTTCAAAAACTTTCCTAGACAGGGATTCCTGGGTGGCTCAGTGGTTTAGTGCGCTTGCCTTTGGCCCAGGCCGTGATCCTGGAGTCCTGGGATCAAGTTCCACATCAGGTTCCCTGCATGGGGCCTGCTTCTCCCTCTGCCTGTGTCTCTGCCTCTCTCTTGTGTGTCTCTCATAAATAAATAAATAAAATCCTAAAAAAAAAAAAAAACTTTCCTAGAAAGAGCAAAGATTTCTCAGAATTTGTGAGTATACTTTTAAATGTCTATTATTGGCAGAACAAAAAGTGGCAATCTATTTTAATCCCACTGCCTTTAAAATGTTATCCATTCAAAAAACTAAAGTTAAAGCTACTATATTAGAGAAATAAACTATTTCTTTCCTTCTTCCTTTACTTCCTTCCTCTCCCCTAGTTTTACAGCATGAAATGCACAGACCTTAAATGAAAAACTCAATGTTATGCATGTACCGTTATATAATTCCAGACCCCTAATCAGGATGTAGAATGTGCACGTCATCCCATAAACTTCGCCATGTTCTTCCCTTAATAATATTCCCAGCACTGCCTTGACAACCACCATCCAGATTTTTTTTTCTATGATTATTTGGTTCCTTCAAGAAAATGGAGTGATGTACCCATTTGATTTGGGCTTCTAAAACTTACTCTAAGTTTCTTTTTAATCTTTATGAATGTCCTTGTATATAACAGTATTCAATTTCCTTTTGTTGATCATTGGTGGTGTACAGTAGGAATATATACCGTGATGTTTATTTTCCTGTTGATGGACATAAGTTTTGGTATTGCTGGACTATTGTGTTTACCTTCATGAATATATTTCTCTGGACATATATTTTTAGTTCTTTTGGTTAAATACTGAAAGTAGAATTGCTGGGTGATAGAGTAAGTATATTTTAACTTCATGAAACAAAGTTAGATTGCCTTTCGAAGTGGTTGTACAGTTTACATTCTCAATGGCAATTTATGAGTTTAAGATGCTTTAGGTCATTGCTGATATTTGGTGTTAATGGGTCTCATTTTAACCATTCTAGTGTGTGCAAGGGTATTTAATTGTAGTATTAATTTGCATTCCCAATCTGTGATGGTGAGTGACTTTTATGTACTTAATAGTTATTCATAGAATTTCTTTTGTGAGGTATACACATTTTTGCCACATTTTATTAGTTTCCATTTTATTTATGACTTGCAGTTATTTATATATTCTATCTATGGGTCTCTTAAGCTTTATATATTGCGTATATTTTTCCTCTTTGGCTTGTCTTTTTCTAATGTTATTAGATGAAGGTTTTTACTTTGATAGTATAATTTATCATAAGTTTTCTCAAAATTTGTGTTTTTACCTATCCCAAGATCAGAAAGATATTATTCATGTTTTCTCACAGAATCCTCAAAATTTAAGCTTTAATATTTAGGTCTTTATTAGGCCAAAGTCTACTTGGAATTGATTTTTTTTTTTTTAATATGGTTGTCTTAAGGAGTAACATTTGTGGCTTTCTATATGTGAAGTGAAAGCGGTTCTTCCAAAATCATTTGTTAAAGACTGTCTTTTTCCTACAGAATTATATTGGCACTTTGACTATATTTCTTTCTTTCTGGAACCTTTTTTTTTTTTTTTTTTTTTTGAGGGAGAAAGCAAGCACAAGCAGGAGAAGCGGCAGAAAGAAAGGGACAAGCAGGCTCCCCTGCTCAATGTTGAGCCTGACTCAGTGATTGGTCCCAGGATACCCAGATCATGACCTGAGCTAAAGTCAGACACCCAACTGACTGAGCCACCCAGGTACCCCTCGACTTTTTTTTTTTTTTCTAATTACCTAATTTATCTGTCTTTCTACCAGTCCCATACAGCCTGCATTACTGACTCTTTAGGGTAAAGTTCTGCTAGCCTGAGTTTCCAGCATAGTTCACTTTTCAGGATAGTTTGAACTTGTCTAAGTCATTGAATTTTATTTTGGAATCACCTTTAATTTCTATAAAAATTGTATAGGTATGTTCATTGTTGTTCTTTTATTAATCTGTAGATAATTGATACCTTATTAATGTTGTTTTTTAATTCATTCCAATCCATTCCAAATCATACGAATTAACTTCATATATAATTCCATTTATTTATGTCTTCTTTATTTCTTTGGCAATGGTCTTAGTTATAAATTAAATTTATTCCAAAATATTTTATATTTTAATTCATTTCTAAAGACAATTTTCTTAGTTACAGCTTCTGTATGCTAATAAAGGTTAATTTATTTTTTAAGTTCTGTTTTCTTTGAGCTTGCTACATTATTAGTTTAGTAAGTTGTTAACTGGGAATATAGTTTTACTTCATTTCCCATGTGTATACCTTCATTTGTTTTTCTTATTTTACTGAATATACAGTTAGGTCTTTAATACAATGTTGAATTAATTAATTAATACAATGTTGTATTAATTAATACAATTGTTGGAGAAGTTAAAAAAAAAAAAGAAGTTGGAGAAGTGAAGAGCGAAGATGTCCTGGCACTTTTCTGCATCCTTTTATAACATTAAGTCTCGTGCTTGCTTTGGCAGCACATATATAACATTAAGTCTCTTATCAGCTGAGGTTATTAGTAGTACCTTTATATCAATTTAAGGAAATTCTCATTTGCCTTGCAGAGATTTTTTTTTAATGTGTCAATTTTTATTAAATACATTTCCTTGAGATAGTCAGGCTCATTCCTTTTATTCCTCTAATGGGGTGAATTATATCCACTGGCTTTTTATCATGGAGACAAACTTACATTGCTAGAGTAGACCCCACTCCTCATAAAATATATATTTAACATTGATATATTTGATTTGCTAGTATCTTGTTAATGAATCTTGTGTTAATATACATGAGGGAGTGGTCAACAGCTTTCCTTGAGCTTTTGTCAGATTTTGACATGAAAGTCAAGCTGGACTCATAAAATGGGTTGTGAATTTTACTTCTATTTTTCTGAAAGACTATAAAAATAATATATAATGTTATTTCTTCCTTAAATACTTTATACAATTCATTGTAATAATGTGGGGTTTGGACTTCTCTTTGTGGGAAAGTTAACATTGTTGACTGTAATAGATAAAGAGCTATTGAATTTTCTATTTTTCCTTCAGTTTTGACAAAACTTATGTTTTCCAGAGTTTGTCAAATTATAAACATGTTATGCCAAAAATGTAATAACTGTTCCTTCTATCTTGTATGCCTTACTATTTACTCATATATGCCTAATATTGTATTTTGCCCCTCACCACCACCCCCCCCCCTTAGTCTGAAGACTCAGAGCTGTCTTCTAAGGATTTCTCAAATTGTTTTTCGGTTTTTGTTTTTGGGTTTTTTGTTTGTTTATTGGAAGTATTATTTAATTCTGACTTTATCTCATGTTTATTCTTCTTCATGGATTTTTGAGTCTTTGTTTACCTTTGGGTTTAATTTTCTCACCTTTTTCTAGTCTCATAAATAAATGGTAACATTATCCATTTGGTTATTAAGCTTGCTTCCCTTTTCAAACAACATTTAAGCTATATATTTCTTATATGTGCCACTCAAGCAGCAATCTACAAAATGTGATGTTTTATTTTCATTTTCCTTCTTTTCAAATCATTTTTCTTATTTTCTCTTGTGAGATCTCTTTGACCCATTAGTTATTTAGTAATGTTACTGACTTTCCAAATATCTGAATCTTCTAATTAAATTTTACTTTGGTCTGAGAATATTATTTGTAACATTATAACCTTTTAAAATATATTTTCACATATGGACTGGCATGCGATCTATCTTGATCATTTTCCATGTGGGCTTGAAATTAATTTATTTTTTTTTTCTAATCTTCTATATGCTTATAAATTTTGTCTAGTTGCTCTATCATTTACAAAGTAATGGTTAAAATATCCAGCTATGCATGTGGATTTGTCTGTTTCCTTTTATTTCTGTCAGTGTTTGCTTCATGTATTTTGACACTCTGTCATTAAGTGTGAAAATATTGTTATGTCTTAGTGATGAGTTGAACTTTTCATCATTACAAAATGTCCTCATTTCTCTCTAGTAATAGTCTCAGTCTATTTTGTCAGAAAATTATATAGTCACAGCAGCTTCCTTGTGCTTAACATTTACATACTATACCTTTTTTTCTATCTTCTTGTTCTCACCATCTTTGTTTAACATTTAAATTATATTACAAACAACATGCACTTGTGCTTTTCCTGCCTTTTTAATTGGAATGTTTAGTATATTTACATACAATATTATAGGTTATGTTTAATTCTACAGTCTAATTGTAACCTATTTCTCAGTTTTTCTTTTTCTACTATTTAGCTTTTCCTTCTTATTTTAGATTAGTTGAATGTTTTCTAATATACCATCTTACCTCATTTGTTGTTAGCTATATATTGTGTGCATTTTTTAGTACTTGTTCTCAAATATTATTGTCCTTAGGGTTGACACTGTGCCAACTCTTTTAAAATGTAAAAAACTTAAAACAGTAACATCAGATTTTTAACTCCCATTACTTTTTTTGCTATTGATGACAAATATTTTGTATTCTATATGTATTATAAAATATTATGGGTACATAATTGAAATCTGAATACATAATTTCAGTTTCTAACATATTATTTTAACCTGAATTATTTATTTATTTTAAAATATTTTATTTATTCATGAGAGACACAGAGAGAGAGAGAGGCAGAGACTTAGGCAGAAGGAGAAGCAGGCTCCATGCAGGAAGCCCGATGTGGGACTCAATCATGGGACTTGATCCTGGAACTCCAGGCTCAAGCCCTGTGTCAAAGACACATGCTTAACTGCTGAGCCACCCAGGCGTCCCATTCAGCCAGAATTTAAAAATTCTAGTGGCACGTGTTTGCTGAGGAGGACTACTTTCAACTACCTCCTTCACCTGGATATATTTACAATCCACTTTCTTACAGGATAAAAGAAATGCCATTGCACAAACACCTAGGGAAGGGAGCAAGGCTCATCTTGTGGGTTTGCTTTCTCTCAAGTATCAAAGTCTTGTGCTGACAGTTATTCAATTCCTGAAAACAATGGTCTCCTATATGTTGTCCAACTTCGTAGTTGTTACAGCAGTGGGTAAATCTGAACCCCTTTTTTTTCTATGACCACAAAAAGTCAACACTGTTTTTGAGGGATTTCCTACCATGCAGCTTATTACTTGGCAATAACTACAACAAACCTATATATAGTGCACAGTTTAGCCTCATTATAATATTAACAATTTTATATGAAATAGGGCTATAATATTGAATAATTTCATCATAATTGAAAGTATTTATCTGTACCTCATGGTTTGGGATTCTATTTAGAACCTTTAGACTAGCTCTAAACTCAAGAAAAACATCTCACAAAAATTTCCTGTTTTACAACATTTAGGATTTTCTCAAACTCAAAGCAAACCCCACATTGGCTCATATTATTCTCTTGGGTTTATGTAGTGAATTTTATTGATAATTATGTATTTTGGCCCCCCAACAGATATTATTCCCATTTTCTTACTATAAAATATTTATTTCTGGTAACAAGAATAATTTATTTCTGGTAACAAGAATAATAACTTTAATATAAATATGATAGGACATTATAGTTTCATTTATCTATTACTACCTAGCCATTTTACTAAGCACTTGATACTTTCTACAAGCTTCTTAAACTTTGTGACCAAACCATTCATCTATAAAACAAGGCCAAAATAATTCCTACTTTATGGAGTTGTGATGATTTAACAACATAATTCATGCAAGGTCATTTAGATAGTGCTTGACACATAAGTACACATGAATTATACATTATTATTATTTAACATTATTTACATCTTGTTACCCTTTGGAATAGCTTCCTTTTTCATAGCTCCATTATACATCATCCCCTGTGATTATATCCTCCATAAATCCTCCATCAATACCTGAGTCAGTTTATTTACCATATTTTTCCTAGCAAATAATATCTGTCCGTTTTATTTTCAACCTATTTAAAAATAAAACTATAGTCTCCATCCAAAAACAATATTTCTGCTTGATTTGTATAGAACATCTTTATTTATACAATCATTTGGGTCAAGAGAATTTCTTCTTTTTTCCCCTCTACCTTCTCATGCCTCATGCCAGTCAGACCCATATTTCACATCAGTTTTATTAGTCCTATTAGCATGCTTGTTTAGCTCTTAATGTCTTGTTACTGGGAAAAGACCATAACTCTGCTTTGGTAACTTCCAGTCTTTTCTTTCATTCAATATACCACAGATACGGGGTTTTTCCAGCACTCCAGTGCACATTTAGAGGATATTAATGGATGCCCATTGACTAAAGGATTGTGTCTATACTCCCTCTCCTAGCATTTTATAGCTAACATACCCAAGGTACTTTTGAGGAGTTATATATTAATTATTTAATATAACAGTTAACATTTGTGAGTGATTATTATGTGCCAGCCATACTTACCACAGAAATCCAAGGAGATATAGGCTATTAATCTCTATTTCATATTGAAGGAAACAGAAGCTTAGATAGCCAGTGTCTATAATGTTTAATGGCATAGATTTTGGGACCTTAACTTCCCTCTGCCTCAATGTCTTTATTTGTAATTTAGTGAATTATAATGATACCTGTTAAATAAGGCCTTTGTGAGAAGTAGATCAGTATATGCAGTATGCCTGCAGTTGTCCTTGGTATGCAGTATGTTTTTGGTAAGTAGTAGTTCCTACTGTTCTGTGGAGGAACATAAATGGCAGGATTGAGATATGTAACCCAAGGATCCTAGTACCAGAGCCCAAAGACCAGCATAATGCTGTACTCTGTACCTTTCAAGGCCTTCCAGAGAATGTAACAGAAGTTTTTCACTCATTACTTCCCGCACCTTCCTTCAGTAAGCCATTCAATGTAAGGCAAACTTATTTTGATCCCCTGTAGACTTCTCCACTTTTACTTATATGGGTGCCACCTACTAAAATTGTTTTTAAACTTCAAGACGCTGCTTATAATTCTTCCATTGAGGCTTTCCATAACACATTTTTCCATAGTGCTACATAATTTACCTCCTCTTCAATTTTGAATAATTATCCCAAAGAACATGTAATCAATACTTAGGAGTTCATTTTCCTCTTATATTATAGTCTTTAGTGGAGTCTGTTATTTTGAATCCATAATACTATTCTAATTGTTGTATGCTTCCATTCCTTTATTATACAATCCCATTTTTAAGTCTATAAACATGTTGAAGTAACTTCTTCTATTGTACTTAGTACAGCAATGTCAATGTATGTGGTAATTAGTAAGCACCTATTTTTGGTTATCAATATAGCCTAAAATTCTTGAATTTTACTAACTAATGGGACAAATATAAGTCAATATGAAATTCTTCTAAAACTTAAAGTATAATATTTTACAGATAACTCTGTTCAAAATATTTTGAATCAGATATACCATTACATTTTTCTAACCAAATGCACTGAAAACAAATAGCATTTTGTGTACTTACATAATAAAATATAGAATTTAAGAACCTATTCAGAAGCCAAATCAAGTTTCTCCAGATGATGTTAACATTTCTTGAGTTAGAAATCTCACCAGAGATCTATCTTAGTGATTTTTGTTAGATACACTCAAATATTACTATTTCATAATAGCTGATTTACATTGAATCCTTGAATTATGTAACTTTGGCCAAATCAAAATTCCTACTAGAGACATAACTTGGGAATTTCTTATTAGTGAGATACTTAATTTCTTTAACAATATTACTTCTTAATGTTTAATTCCTAAGAAATGAAATGAAAATGAACAATTTTATCCCCTTCCCCTCCAAAGGGAGAAAAACATTTGTCTTGACTACCATACTTGGATATATCTCTTATATATCAGATCCTTGGCAATCCCTTTAAAAAATTCATTCCTGAAGCTTGCTCATGCTGCCAAAAAATACTTTCTCATCTTTAAAGTAGAATTGTATTAAAGAATGTGATTTTCAAATACTTAATAGAAAAAAAGGGAAGTGTATGGCATGGATCCAAATTAGTATTTCATAAAAGTTAACTCCTTTAGAAAAGAATACTGAAATTGTGCCAAATATGGAATAAAGTTTGTGTTGCAGTATAGTTTCCACCTGGGTGAAAATCCTACTTTTCTTTTAAGCCTAATCTTTCAAAATACTTTCTGAAACTTATGGTTAATAAAAAATAAGCCTAACACTATTTCTGTCTGAAATAATAGTATCAAAACAATAAGAAAATGCCCCAGATACAAGTTTTGAAGTATATTAGGGAATCAGTGAAAATATAAACTTTTTTGTACTAGATCTCTGTGTTAATATTCGAGTAAATAAACAGAGGTTAGCAGATGAAAAAGTATAAATATTTAATTTTTCCTAAGTTTTATTTACTCAAATATTTTAAAACTATTTTATACATAATTTGAATTAAAATTTCTTGATTATTCATAAAATCCTGTGTCCAATTACTATATCTGTAAGCCTCATGTGGAATCAATACTAAAGAGATACGTAGAAGGTAGATAGCAAATTGATTATTAATTTTACAAGTATCTATTTCCCAGTCCAGCTATCAAGCAATTTCCTTGCCATCAAAAGTTTGGCAAATCAATAAGAATCTACATTTTCCTCTTACTAGAGGAAAAAAACTAGAGGAAAAACTATTGCACCAAAAAATAGTGAAATTTGTGTTTGAACAATGGATATTTTTCAAAACAGTGAGAAAGCAAAACCAGATTAATAGAATGAAAATTATCAAAAATCAAAATTAGAAAACTACAACATACATTATGCAAAACAATTACAATAAAAGCCGCTTCAAAAAATAAAAGCAGAAGGAATGTACTAAATATATCACTCTATCAAGTAAAAAGAGCAAAAGCATAGTGTCAAAAAGATTGGAAATTTCAGTGGGGGAATAACACTGGTATATGCTATCAAAATAAAGAGAACAATCTGTTTAACCTTATGAAAAATGATTTTTAAGCTATGAATGTTCAAGATAAATGTAGATTACCAAAATGACCCCTGAAAACAATGTCCTTGTGCATGTAAATAGAGAAATTGCCTTGGGAGGAATGAAAAATCTTACAGTTAATTTAAAAAGCACTAGCCTTAAATGTTTATATACTCATATTCCATACAAAATTGAAACCTCAAGGACTTCAGTTTTCCACTGGCCATAGGTAATGGAGGATTTGGAGTAGAAGGAAAGTTAACTTATTAAAGCCCCTGAAAGAGGCACCTGGGTGGCTCAGTGAGTTAGGCATTTGTCTTTGGCTCAGGTAATGATCCTAGTGTCCTGGGATTGAGTCGCATGGGGCTCCCTGTTTAGTGAAGAGTCTGCTTCTTCTTCTCCCTCTGTCCCTTCCCCCTGCTCATTCTTTCCTTCTCTCTCAAATAAATCTTTTTTAAAAAAAATCCCCTTAAATACTATTTTAAATGTTTATTTTTATTCACTATACTGAACATTTTAAGTTATTTTTTAAAAGATTTTATTTTTAAGTAATGTCTACATGCAACATGGGACTCAAATTCACAACCCCAAGATCAAGAGTTACATGCTGTACTGACCAAGCCAGCCAGGTATCCCATACTACAGTAAACATTCTGTTTTATTTTTTTAAAACTTTATTTATTCATGAGAGACAGAGAAAGGCAGAGACTCAGGCAGACAGAGAAGCAGGTTCCCTGTGAGGAGGGGAGCCTGATGCAGGACTCAAACCCAGGACCCCAGGATCATGACCTGAGCCAAAGCCGGATGCTCAACCACTGAGCCACCCAGGTGCCCCTATAATAAACATTTTAAAGTTAATTATCAAGTGACAGCAAATAACCAGTTATGTTCCACATTTAAAATCTAAAGTAGCAAATATTAACAGACTTAAAATAGTCAATCTTAATCGTTATAATTTTTAAGAAGTCCGAAAACTTTCTTTAGAAATCAAGTAATTTAACAAAATACATTCTCTAGAAACCAAATAATTTAACAAAATGTATCAATCAAAACCTAAAAACCAAGATGTAGTCCAATATTTCCACTTGAAATTAGAAGATCTTTTAACCAAATATTAGCTTTTAAGTATTTTTAGTAATAAGATTTAAAAAGTACTGTTCAAAAGGAGTAAAACCCTTAAATACCCAATAATAAACAGAATGGCTATAAATGTTCTATTTAGATAGTGACATAGGCAGCCATTAAAGCTTATGTTCACTGTGTTTTTCAATGACCTGACAAGTCTTACTGAACAATTAAAAGTAGAAAGAAATATGTCTATACTGACTGTAGTAAATATACGTACAGCTGAATAGCAAAAAATAGGAAAAAAAAAACACTTCTCTCTGGTATTCTTTAGACTTGGAGGATAATTATGGATGCTCATTTTGTATACTTCTTAAGTTGTCTGAATGATCGTAAGTTAGTCTTATGTTCAGAGTTGTCTTCTTTATTCTAGGATTAATACTCAAATTAATATAAAGTAGGATAACCCACATAAGATGATAAACTACTAGAATTATCTATGAAAATGTATATGCATCTACATTTATTCAACAGTTTTACTAAAAGAAGTGTATTGAATAAGTTGTCTTAGTTAACTTATCTGGTCTTGATGCTGATTTTCTAGTAAAAATAAACTTCTGTAACAGCATGCATATATTATTTCATAGTTTTATCATAATATGTTATGTTAGTTTCTCAATAATATAAAGGAGAGCTATTATGAGAGATTAAAATGGTATCAGTTTTTCCAGTTACCTGAAGCTTAAGCCACTGTGTTTAAATACACAAATTTAAAATTACAAACATTCCTTTGTGCATATAACAAAATTATCATAAAGTGAGTCTGTCCATATATGTTCATACTGAGTCAAGAAAACTAATTTTACTGGCACACCAAAAACTCTTATGACCTACAAAATTATTACTATCTACTATTTCCAAAAAGTATTTCTGATTTAATGCCATAGATTAATTTTCACAAGTTTTTAAATCTTTGTATCAGTGCTATTATATAGTGTATATAATTTTGTCTAGCATCTTTCCCTCATCATTGTATTTAGAAGTTATCCGCGGTATACACACAACTATAGATCATTATTTCAGAATGTAGAGTATTCTCTATGTTATGTTATGAATATACTGAAGTTTATTTGTAGTTCTAATGGTAATAGATATTTAGCTTGATATGTGTTGCTGTATATATTTTTCTGAGTGTCCTTATGTTGGTGCACAGGTCCATGCATATATATGTATGAAATTGCTAGGTCATAAGGTAGGGACTCATTCAAATTTATTAGAAAACACCAAGTCACATTCAAAAGTAGCAATATTAAGGATACTCTCGAACAGTGTATGAGAGTACCAGGTTATCTATCCATAGGCTTATCTGGTATTAGCAGACTTGAATTTTAGCTATTTTTATTAACTACAGGCCTGTCTTTGGCATTAGTTTGTATTACTTTGAAACTATGGAGTTGGAACAACATTTTTTTTTTCTTTTTGGCACTTTTGAGGTATCCAGTTAAGTCTTCTGTCCATTTTTACTATCTTTTAGTTGATTTGTAAGAGTTCTTTATATAACCTGGGTAAGGTCCATTTTCAGATAGGAGTTATGATTATCTTCACCTTTCTGAGATTACTTTTTTTTTTTAAGAAGATTTATTTATTTGAGGGGGGGGAGAGAGATAGAGAGAGAGAGAGAGCCAGAGGAAGGCAGAGGGAGAAGCAGGCTCCATGCTGGGAGCCTGATGTGGGAACCGATCCTGGGTTTCCAGGATCAGGCCCTGGGCTGAAGGTGGCGCTAAACCGCTGAGCCACCCGGGCTGCCTGTGAGATTACTTTTTGATGTGTTTCTGAGACACATACACATATACAAAAGTGTTCCTTAATCTAAATTTAACTGTATTTGTATATTTTTTAAAAAAAATGATTTTATTTATTTATTCATGAGAAATACAGAAAGAGGCAGAGAGATAGGCGGATGGAGAAGCAAGCTCCCTGCAGAGAACCTGATGTGGGACTCAATCCCAGGACCCCAGAAACCCAGGGTCCCATCCTGATCTGAAGGCAGATGCTCAACCACTGAGCGCCCCCCCCCCCAGGCACCCTGGTATCTCTGACTTTATTCAGAATTTATTTTTAATAATTTGTCTAGCTTTTCTAGTTGATCTCATTGGGAGACTTGAACTCAATTACCTTATTAATCACTCTGTGTGTGTGTATGTGTGAGTACAATTCCCGTGGTCCATATGAACATTGTATTATCCTAATGATTTTTTCAGTATCTAGATTTCATTACCTATTCTGATCTTTACTACTTATTTAATCATGGAAAATGTCTTCTGAACAAAGAAGACAAAATGGAAAGCTTAAGAATATCAAATTCATACCAATAAACCATGCAATACTATTTAAGCTTGACAATACATTATATAAATGCCAGAATATTTTCATTTTTGTTTTTAACTTTTTAAATTCAATTTGCCAACATATAGTACATCATTAGTTTCAGGTGTAGTGTTCAATAATTCATCAGTTGCCTATAATACCCAGTGCTCATCACATCACATAAAATATAATACTCAAGGTTCTGTGTGTTAACTTTGGTATTAAACCCACTATAAGATGTTTAATATTGAAGAGAAATTGTTTTGATTGCATAAGCTAAGTAAATCTGTCTTCTTTTTGACTTTATGCCAATCCTCGTTTCTAATGATATTTAATTTTAATGAACTAGATCTCTTTCAATGGCTGTCCTAGGTCTCTCTCTATTTCTCACATACCTTCAAATCTGGTGGTAGTGCAGGGGCTCTGATTAATTTCTTCAGTAATAAACAATTCATGGTTAACATTTCAAAGAAATTTCAATGTTGATTAAAACATTTTAAAGGCTAACAATTATGTAGCACAAGACGAAAGCCAACAGAAAATTATTGAAGCTTTGCTATGTGTTTGCTGATTATTGGAAGAGGTTAATAGAGGGTAAGCAGAACTTTAGCAAGGTCTGACTGCAATCTTAGGATAAAACTTAAAATCATCATAGGAGTCATACTTCTGTGTATTTTAGAGATTAATAATGCCACTATAGGTTTCTGAAAAAAAACTTGCTAAGAATTTGATAAGCTTCTGAAAGGATTTTAAATTGAAGACCATGCTTTAGTGGCAATTTTGAGGTTTCTCAAAAGGACATTCATACACAAGCCATCAAATCTTTTTAAATTATGAATATTATACATTTAAATTAAAACTGACCATGTTCCTAGTAGCTATGAAACTCCTAATCAAATAATGCTAAACAATGATAACAATTACAGTATATTATAAAGTATGATAATATTCAACACCTTTTCACATATGTTGAGCTCCCTATGAGCTGTTGTCCTTGCTGTTTTTTTTAAAAGAAATGAAGGACTGGACATACCCATGCTCAGTGCTCTACCTCTGAAAACTCACATGCTCACACTCTATATCCTTTAATTCCTCTCAAGCATCATATGCTGAATAATCCAAAGCATAAATAGTTATTTTCAGAAAGTCCACAAACCAAATTAAGTGCAGGGTAAGAGTTGTGCGCTTTCATTTGTAAAATATGAAAAAGAAAATGGGGTGAAATCTACCTCCATTTTAATAGTGCATAATTCTATCCAGGGAGCAGTAACATCTTAGTTTTTCTAATATTGGTCAAATATTTCAAAGAAAAATACTTGTTTCTGGACATTTTCAAGACATAAAATTATCAAATGCAGTGTTCCCTTACAGAACAAGCCAGAAAATTTATGATTAAAATTCTCCATGTGAAGTAACTATTTGTTCAGGAGGCTATTACTGATTTTACTTCAGCAATTTCTGATTCTATTTCTTTCTCTAGTGAGCATTAATGTCATTTAAAAGTGCTTTGAATGCTTTATTCAAAGTGGATATTTGGAACAACATGGTAGATTATAGCTAATTGACAAAATTCTGGCCCTCAAAACCTAATGAACTGATTTAAAAGTCCCTTAAAATAAGAAAACAAAAACAAAATAAAGCCATATCAAGATAAATAGTAGGCAAACACCAGCCTTACAACATTTTTCAACGGAATTTGGAATGATAGACCTTTGATTTAGAAGCAGTATGTAAAAACAGAAGTTTAATGGGTAATATCCCTGAGAAGAAGTATGAACAACTGCACATTTTGAGGAAAAAAAAAAAAAAGAATGAGACCATGGGGAGTGTTAGTGGTAGACTTGAATCCCCCACAAATTCATATGTTGAAGTCCTAACACCTCATTACCTTGCAGCATGATCTTCTTTAGAACTAAGGTCCTTGTAGATATATTTAGTCAAAAGGAGGTCCTACTGGACTCTGATGGGTCCCTGTTACAATTTTCTTGAGGTGTCATTATCAGAAGAAATATGGCCCAAAGTCCAGGTTCTCATGGCTTTCCCTTCTCCCTCCTCCTTCTCTCTGGCTAAGGGAGAATGTCTAGTATTAGGAAGAAACAGGTGAAGAGATAGAATGAAATATCTCTATTAAAAAAGAGAAGTTCCTAGGACTTCCTGGAACCAGAAAAATAATGGAAGCCTGGAAGAATCAAGGAAATGAATGATAGTTTGTTTCATTTTAAGGTTTATTTATTTTAGACAGTGCAAGCTGAAGCATGAGAGGGGCAGAGGGACGAGGAAGCAGTGAGCATGGAGCCCAATCCTACTGGGGTTTGATCCAGTTTACCCAGAGATCATGACCTAAACTACAAACAAGAGTCAGATGCTTAATCTCTTAATTAACTGAGCTACCCAGACGCCCCATGAATGATAGTTTTTAAAATGGATGGAGTTCTAAAACATCAGATTTCAGACCAACATCAGGAAATGCTTAATGATGTTATTAGCTACAATCAGTAGATGGTATGAAACTAAAAGAAGGTTAGTAAAGTCTAACCAAGTATCACATATGCTTTAAAAAGCAACCATCATGTAGAACTACAGTTACATGAATTTTAAAATGCTGTCCAATCCATTGTTAAATTATTTATAAACAGCCTAATTAAACTCTATATGTGGCACTAGAAAAAATCCAGAGACCTCACAAGGAACTAGAAGAAATTGATATAAGGTTTGTACCATTTGGACCATTTTTCTTTAATCCAACAGGATAACAAAGGAGGGAACAAGAAGAATGGTATTCCTACGAAAATGTTTGCTTTTATTGGCCTAAAAAATTTTGAATGCTATAACTTCCTATAATAGAATGGTAAAGAGGAAAATCCATTTTAAATAAACCCTACCACTTAGATGTGGTGAAAAAGCAATAAATTTGACAAAATTGTCCCTCACAAAACAGTATATCAAGGGTTATCATTTCATTTTCACTTGAATATACTCTTTTTTTTTTTTTCAATATAATCTGATTCATGGCAGTATTTGGAGCACTATTCTAATGAAGATAGGAATTTGTCAGATTAGCCTAATCAAATTTCCTGTCTTTTCATACTTCTTATTTTCTATGGGTGGCTATTGGCTTTATTTTTGTTGGCAAATAATCTGCTGCTTCAAAGATATACAGTACCAATTATTTGACATATTGTTTATTTGTAGGAAATGGAATTCTGTATAGTTTTGAAAATTTATAGATCCTCTAGTCATTAAATAGAAAAAATGAAATACCTGGTGAAATATTCCCTTTTAAAGAAAATATCAATCCTTATTCTATTAATAAAACTGAGAAAAGTAATATAATGGGATATTTACTATAAAAATCCTCCACAGGATATAATCTTATATTCTTGTAAGCAACTTGTTGTTTTTCCTGAATGTTTTTATAATTATTAGATTATAAGTAAAAACAGTATCTTTATTCCTTAGCTTCCATTGCCTTTTTATCCACTGTAGTCTTAATCTTCTAAATGTGGCATCATTGTTGCTTGCTATAGAAATGACTCAAAGAAACGTCAAAATATAGTCATATTCAACATGCGTAGATTGACACAGTGATTCCTTATTTCATAGAAAAATATCTATTAACTTGTTGATGTATATGTATTCAGTTCATTTTATCAAATAGATTTACGAGTGACGATGCATTTTAGAAAAATGTTTATATTCATGAAAACTTTCAAAAACAGAAAAAATGTGTAATTTCAGCACTGCAGGTGACTGGAAGGGCTGGGTCAGGAGCTGGTTACTGGGTGAATGAAAACACACAAGGCTTGCTTGCCCCTTTTGCACATAAAGGTCACCAATGGAGCATACATGGAAATTTAGAAGTAAGACTCCTTTGTATTTTCTCAATTCTCCACATAGTTCCTCAGGATTATGAATGGACTTAGAGCTGTGAAACGTAGTGAAGAGTCAGAGGAATTCTCATAACGAGGTGCATAGCTAGACACCCTGGGCCTGCCGCAGACAACATTTCTCATTCATGTATGGTGGCAATGTTTAGACATGAATAGCCTTGAGTTAGTTGTTCTCTTCCTTCCTGGAAAAATAGTTTTGGAATATCCAACCAGCACTGAATGAACACACACAAAAGGACAATTACTTTTTAACTCCAGGAACACAAAATTTTCTTTCAAAGTAAAGTGAAATAAACATTTGAATATATATGATATATATATATTTATATATATATATCACATATATATATGATCATCACATTGTATACTTTAAGCTTACTGTATATCAATATCACAAAGCTGGAAAAAAATTTGAAATGAGGAAAAATGTGAAGTATTTTTGCTATATTTTCCCCTTGTAGAAATCATGCACAATAGAGCTTTTTAAATGCTAGGCAGAGATTGTTTTAATATGGTTAGTATTGAGGGGAAAATGGGAAAAATATTATTAAGTTTTATCATCTGTTATTGTTACCAACTTAGTTTTAATATATTTCCTTTGAAAAGTTTTAAAGATGTGAAATTCAAAAACCAAGATACAAGAAGTTAGTAAAATTCATAACTTAAAAAATTAAATTTTCCTTAACCAAATAAAATGTTGATCTCCTAAAAATACCACCACCTTGATTTATGCTATATTTCTTTGTCTTCATTGCCTCCATTATAATCTATTTTCAGGCAGGATTCAGGTTCCTGGACTTATTTCTCCCGTGACCCTGTTGCACTGTTTCTCCCAGGGTTACTCCTCTAGCCAGAGATACATCTGTTTGTTGATAGGCTTACTTCTGGATCTTTTATTTCCCTTGGTTTTGTCTGACAGCTTTTTCTTCTTCAGGAATAGAGAAAAATGTGTATTGTATATTCAGGTTGATTTTTGCTATGAATCTTGCTGTGCTTACGACTCTAAGCTGAAGGGACATATATAGGGATATTTGAAACTGGCTCATTCCAGATAATCATAAAACTGTTTATATTATCATTTTCAGATAACCACATAAGATAGAATGCATGATATACTAAGCTTACAACATAAAGCATTGGAAAAATATATTGAATGTGTTATTTTGATTATATTTTTAACAATATCTGAATTGGAGTTTAGAAATTTCACATTACCACATAGCAAACTTTATATTGAGGAGGTAAAAGCTTTCGTTTTGTCAAATAGAATTTTATCATAATTTTTATTCTTCCATAAAAACAATACGGTTTTAGGGTCACCTGGGTGGCTCAGCAGTTGAGCATCTGCCTTTGGTTTAGCTGTGATCCCAGGATCTGGCATTGAGTCCCACATTGGGCTCCCTGCATGGAGCCTGCTTCTCCCTCTGCCTGTGTCTTGCCTGTCTCTCTCTGTGTCTGTCATGAATAAATAAATAATATCTTTTGAAAAAGAACAATACAGTTTTATAGTTATTTAAGAGTATATTCTTTGACCTCAAGGACTTACAGATCATTATCATTATTTTTTAAGATTTAATTTTAGAGAATAGGGGGAAGGGGAGAGGGAGGGAGGCATGGAGGGAGGGAAAGAGAGAGAGAGAGACAGAGAGAGAGAGACAGAGAGAGAGAGAGAGAGAATATGAATTCTCAAGCTGACTCCTCACTGAGTGCATAGCCTGACTGGAGCCAATCCCAGTACCCTGAGATCATGACCTGAGCCAAGACCAACAGTCAGACACTTAACTGACTAAGCCACCCAGGTGCCCCACAGGTGATTCTTAAAAAATATGTAAAAGAGAACTTACTTTATATTCAAATAATGGTTAAATGTAATCTGTTAATCATTCAAAATTCTATCACTTGGTATATTTTTATTTTTTTTATTTTTTTATTTTTTTATATTTTTATTTTTAAACATTATTACTTTTCTTTCATATGTCACGTTTAAAGTGACACATCCAAAATTAACTCTTGTGGAAGTGTAAGAATAGTGTTCTAGAAGCAAATTATTTTTATATCAGTAGCTTAAGGGATTGAGTATCAGTGATATTTTCATGGTAACATGAAGAGAATTAGAAGGATGGTCAAAGAGTGAGGAGACATGTTTGGGGATGTAACGAAAAAACTTTAGTGAAGGAGATTTAAAAGAATCTAGTAAGGAGAAGCAATGGAAAAAAATACCAGAGAGGGGAAAAACTTAATTTTATATGTATATAATTATCTTTTATATTTTAAGCTTAGAATTTTCTCTTCGCTGCTCTGAAACTCTTGGCTATGTAAAAGACTTACAGAAAAATTATTACTAATCTTTTGGCCTGGGTCCATTTCCCATATAACAACAAATGCATTGTAGCTGCTTTGTCATTTATCAGTATCTATTATGATGGATATTCTACTTACACTGTCTACTTGGCCAAATTTCTAAGTGTGAATATTCTCACATGTTAAACTAATTTAATAGGAGAAATCTAACACATTTTGTTGGTCTTTGGAGAACAAACTATGCCACAGTATTCTGGTAAAATTGATTTCTTTACAGAAAAATCATTGAAGTTGCAGGTAACGCAGACAACACTTTTTTTTTTTTTATTTTTTTATTTATTCATTCATGAGAGACACAGAGAGAGAGAGGCAGAGACACAGGCAGAGGGAGATGCAGGCTCCATGCAGGGAGCCTGACGTGGGACTCGATCCCGGGACTCCAGGATCACGCCCTGGGCCCAAGGCAGGGGCTAAACCGCTGAGCCACCCAGGGATCCCCAGACAACACTTTAAAGTCCTCCAATGTTCTAGGCCTAATTACAAATAACATTATCTGTTGTCTTAGGCTCAATTAAGATTATCTTGAAATTTAAGCTAGAGGGATTAATTTAAAACAGAATATAAAGACCTATAATATGGGTGAACTCTCACCTTGTCCATCTTGACTCAGAAAGTAAGTATGATCTTTGCAGTCATTAAAATTGGATTATTAGTTCACATTAATGGTCTGTTTTGAATGTAAGATGTATAGATGCGCCTCTTTTTCCTCCTATAAAGCCCTTATAATACTGTTGCAAGCTTGGATGGACTTTGAAGATTGATTTGGATTAAACTGTAGCTCAGACTCTCCCAAATTCTATGACCTTTAACAAGGTTTTAAACTTTATTTCCATTTTCTCATTTGTTACATTGCAATAAGTGATGATTCTGCTTTATTGTTGGGGTAAATGCAACAACCATTTTGTTGAAATGGACGCAAGACAAATTTTGGATAAATGGTTCAAGTTCATATTGTAGTCCACTTTCTATTGATTAGTTATATAGTTCTATATTTTTTCCATTTGTTACCTAAAAATGGAAACCTTATTTCAGTAAATACAGTAACTGCATTCTTTGCCAGTAACTTTCCTTAAAAACTGCCCTAATCCAAATGTCTGTTTTGTTTTTTTTAAATACCATATCCTAAGTGCAGCACTGTTACCTTCAACTTTTTTGTCTCCCCATCCTGTCATTTCATCCAGACCCCTAGCACTTTAAAACAGGATAATTTTAATAAATGCCCCCATATATCTGCTTCTTGATCTCCTGGGATCTGGGGACTCTGCACTATACTGTGTAGTGAAATTCTGCATATTAAAATCATGTTCTTGCCAAAGATCTATCATTCTCTATTTTATATTGTAGTGGTCTTGCTTTGAAGTCCTTTCATGGTGGTCATCTCTCTCTATATGCATATATATTCATGTCCTTTTCTTTACCTGATGTCTTATAGATTACCAGAAACTTAACTTCACTAATTTTTCATAGCTCAGAAAAGTCCTACCCTATTCTAAATTTTTTTCTGGATTCCTCTAAACCATGTTTATCATGACTCATCTGCAGCAGACAGGATCATAATTGTATTGTCTTGTGACATGGTCTTGTGTTGCTTGCTTAAATTTTCCTTTTGGTCTCCAAATACAGTGTAAACTTATTTCTTCAACTCTCTTCTATCATAGATTTCACATCAGAGCAAATGTATACGACAGGGAAAATCTCACTGGAGTTCTATATAAAATAAAATTCATTATATGGATGGTCTGTTTTTAACTACTTTGTACATATGAACTAAGTATATTCTAAATACTCATTTTAAGGATGCCTGGGTGGCTCAGCAGTTGAGTGTCCGCCTTTGTCTCAGGGCGTGATCCTGGAGCTTCGGGATGGATTCCCTCATCAGGCTCCCTGTATGGAGCCTGCTTCTCCCTCTGCCTATGTCTCTGACTCTCTTTTTCTGTGTCTCTCATGAATAAATAAATAAAATCTTTAAAAAATGCTCATTTTAATTTGCTAGTTCAGTTAAGGAAGTGAAGGAGACAAAGGATGGAATTAGAGAGGCATTTTGGGAATAAAATTATTGGATATGACTAAGAAAAGGCAGGTGTTATGGATTGTATTTCTAAGGTTTCTAGCTAGGGTGACAACTGAATCACAGAGAGAAATAGATGCAGATTCCAGCCAAGATAGATCATTTTGATAAATCCTGGGATTTGTAAGTTTTGGTGGATCTGTGACCAGCAAAGACATTCAAAACTCATCTTTGGCTGGTGAAGCTGTGTACATGGACTGTAAGGAGCCAGCCCCAGCAGGAGGCATAGTTTTGGTAAAACACAATTATACTCTGAGTAGGGAGAGTAGCTGATGTCAGAGCTTTATTCCATGCCTATTTCAGGCCCACAGCCAAGGTAGCATTCTTATGCAGATTGAGGCCTAAAATTGTGCAGTGAACTTGAAAGCAGTACAAGAAGAGTGAGTGAGCCTCCTTTCAGAGCAAGTCATACCAATTCAGCTGTGGGGAGAAATTAACTCTGGACACGGATCCTCTTTCTTAGTGAGGAAGTACTAGGGAAAAGAACCCTATGCTGAGGCATAAATACACACTCACATGTACATATGTGTGCAAACATGGAACTGTACTCCTCTCTGGCATAATTTCCTGTAGATTATTTGTATTTTTAAAGCAGAAACATTTGGTAAGCAGAAAGAGTGAAGATTTAGGAAAGTTCATTTAGTAATTGAGGCTCAGTCTGCATGGTTGTTAGTCAGCTAAAACTAATTTTTTCTCATTTAGTGAAAAGGGCTCTTGTCTCTGAAAATTATAAGATTTCACAATGTGGTGATTAAATTTGCTCTTAGAAAAAAATCCCATTAAAAGAAGATTAATACAATGAGTTAGATTCATGATTTAAATAAAATACATGTAGGGGAGCCTAGTCATAAAATGTGTATGTATCTATGTCAACAAAATGAAGCAGAGCTTTTTCTTTAAGATTTTATTTATTTATTCATGAGAGACGCACAGAGAGAGAGAGGCAGAGACACAGGCCGAGGGAGAAGCAGGTTCCATGCAGGGAGCCTGACATGGGACTCGATCCCAGGTCTCCAGGATCAGGCCCTGGGCCGAAGGCAGGTGCTAGACTGCTAGGCACCTGGGCTGCCCAAAGCAGAGCTTTATGGAGGTTGCCTCTAGATGGAATTCCAAGTATTTGTAAAACTTCTCATTTTCTTTGTGTTGCAAATTACTTTTTATGTAATCATTATTTTATAACATGAGTTATATATATAATGAATATATATGAAATGAATGATAAAAGATGAAATGACTTAACAAGTAATCTTTCACAAAATGTGAAAAATGGGCTTCATTAAAATAAGCTTGATTCTCCAAAT
Source organism: Canis lupus baileyi (assembly GCF_048164855.1). Lineage (NCBI taxonomy): Eukaryota > Metazoa > Chordata > Mammalia > Carnivora > Canidae > Canis > Canis lupus. Next base: position 33,895,217 of record NC_132838.1, on the reverse strand, counting down.
AGTACAGATACATATTTATACTTTTCAAATAATTTATCCTATCCTTACATATTTGAAAATCTTCAGAAGTATAAGTTACAATTCACTTGTTTGCACTGCTAACTCCTTCTGTTCAGATTTCTGAAATTGTTTCTTATGAAAAAAATAGGTCATGATTCACCTGGATGCATTTTGATAATATATACTAAAGTCAATATGAAATCTTATTTGAGCCCCATGGATGGATGGCTTTATTTATCCATGAGTACCACTTCAGTGTGGTTCAGATGCTAAATGAGTGGTTCATTTCTACTTGCTAAACTTTCATGAGTCAGTGAAAGCCCCATTAACTCCTAGGGACATTATTACTTATTCTTCCTAGAACCAAAACTGAAATAGTCCATAGCTGCTTTTTATTTATAGTGTGGTGTTCATTCAATTATGACTGTTATATTGTCTACTGTCATTGTTAGAAAATCTACTCCTATTCCCTTTGTCCTACTCCCCCCCCCTTTATCATTGTTGGTCTCTTGATACATTACCATATTAATTATAATGGTTAGGCTACTAACCTACAAGAAAGAGACAGCCTTCAAAATTATGGTCTTTCAATACTTTATAACTGCGATATTTGACACACATCAACTTCTCCATACGTAAAAATTTTAAGTAATTTTTGCAATGGAAAAATGTCTTAAAGCATTTTTATAGACAGATAATTAGTATTGTACTTTAAAGTGTAGATTTTAGTTTTAAATAACTTTTCTGTATCAACTTAATAAAATTGACATAGAAATATTTAAAACTTCCAATTATAAATTTATTTAAAACTTTTTAAGTTTATACATCAAACTTCATATAACTCTTAGGAAATCTTATTTATATTTAATTATAAACCATTATGATAAAGTTTATAAAAATTGGTACTTAAGTAATATTTAAGTAGTCTTTATAGTTGAGAAATTAAAAGCTGAGGGAAACTGTTTACCATTGATAACCTTTTTTAATCTTATACTTACTACAGGAGAGATATATAAAATACTAAGCATGATGTTGGAACTCTATGACATTAATGTAATGAAAATTACACTTTTATGTGTTTTCATCAAGTGGGCTATGACTTGTAAATATTGTCTTTTTAAAGATGGTTATAAAACAATGGTAGACTTTCACATCCAACAATACAAAGAACTGTAATGTATTTAAAGCATAAAATTATATAGGCTACATATACTGAGCTCTGTGCAACAAAATATATGCAAATAATTTAAAAATAAATGTACTAAGTAATCACTAATGACTCACAAAAACCAAAAGAGAAGGGAAAAAAACTGGCCCTAATGGAATCAAAACTAATGGAATAGATTTGAAAGTTTTTCTCATGCAAGCATTCGATTTTTGAATTAAATCTATTCAAAATAAGTAAATGAACTAAATATTCATATCAAGAAATGAAAAACACTGTAATTAAATTATTCCAAGGAAAGCAAGTAGAAAGAATAAGATAAAAGAATTTTGAGAAGGTTAATACTCTGATAACCTTACACTATTAACCAAGAACAAAAAAAAAACAAAAACAAAAGATAAAGGAAAATGTATTGGTTATATATAGGACTATTTAACAAAGATTAAACAGATAAATATTACATTAAAGAATACATGAATCATTTAAGTGTTTGATTGGAATGACAGGAAATTTAGCTCAAAGCAGCTTATGAATCTACGGGCACACAATAATCGAAAAATGCTGGGATTGAGTTGAATAGAGGCATTTAAATTCATAGGATTAATATATCTTTGGCTTTTTCTCATTCTCTTAGCTACCCACATCTTCTATATATTTCATTCTTAGAGACGTTCTTTCCTTACAGTGCCAAAGTCACAGTAGCAACTTTAGCTTGGTATCCGCTCATGTTCAAACCCTATTAGAAGAGTACCACTGATATTCTTGCAGTCTAATAAACCTCACCATCTCTCACTGGATGTGACTGGGTCAAGTATTTACCACTGAATTAACAACTGGGCCCAGTGTAATAACAAGCTTCAACGCTTGTATTTCAACTACTCTGGAAGTGGTTTGGAAGCAACCTTAAACCAATTGATAGATTAGGGATTGAAACAGGGGTGATTTCTTCAACGCAAAATCAGGATGGTAAGGTTAATCAGTAATAGAGAAGGATGGGATGCTGGGGTGGCTCAGCCCTTAAGCTCCTGCCTTTGACTCAGACGTGATCCCAGAATCTGGGATCCAGTCCCATTTCAAGCTCCCTGCTTGATATCCCAATATCAAGTTTAACAATTACCTTACAGTCAAATTGCATTCGGGCCCAACCAAATAACCTTATTTTAATGTAACCAGGTCTTTAAAGGCTATTTCTAAGTTAGTCATACAAAGGATTAGGACCATAACATATACATTTTGGAGGGGCACTGTTCTGCCCATAACAGAAAGAGAAAAAAGAACATGCAACAATAACTTTTTAAACAATTGTAAATTTCAGAATTATAATAATAAGTCAGTATATTAAACATCCTCATCATGCTGAATATATACTAGGAATTAAGAACATATTAAACTTATCTATTGCCATTTCTTACATTAAGCTCCTTTTAAGATATTAAATGTAAGTGGACTAAATTTAGAGTAAGATTGTTGAAAATTGTTAACTTTTAGTTGTTTAAATGGATTAAAATTATCTTTGCCATAAGACTCCTCTAAGGCATGAAGAATTGGCAAAGATAAAAGTAAAGGTATGGAAAAATACACCACAAACTGACAGCTACTGTAGTTATATGAAGACAAAAATATTTGGAAAAGAAATCCTTAGGAATAGGATTAATAATGATACAAATCCATTTCAAAATAAGTTATAAAACTTCTAAACATTTAAATTATATTTAAATTTAGATATATTTCTATATATACATTTATCTGTATTATATACTTGTTATCTAGGCAGAGGAAGTTACATTTTACTCTGGTGTTTTTTATTAACGTATCAAATTTATTGATCATTTCAACTTAAGCACTATTTCATCTTAAGAAATCATTTTTTGTATATATTTTTATTGGAGTTCGATATGCCAACATATAGCATAACACCCAGTGCTCATCCTGTCAAGTGCCCCCTTCAGTGCCTGTCACCCAGTCACCCCATTCCCCTACCACCTCCCCTTCCACTACCCCTTGTTCATTTCTCAGAGTTAGGAGTCTCTCATGTTCTGTCTCCCTCACTGATATTTCCCACTCATTTTCTCTCCTTTGCCCTTTATCCCCTTTCACTATTTTTTATATTCCCCAGATGAATGAGACCATATGAAGTTTGTCCTTCTCCGACTGACTTACTGCACTCAGCATAATACCCTCCAGTTCCATCCATGTTGAAGCAACTGGTGGGTATTCATCCTTTCTAATGGCTGAGTAATATTCCATTGTATACATAGACCACATCTTCTTTATCCATTCATCTTTTGATGGACACTGAGGCTCCTTCCACAGTTTGGCTATTGCGGACATTGCTACTATAAACATTTGGGGGGCAGGTGTCCTGGCATGGCAGTACATCTGTATCTTTGTGGTAAATCCCCAGCAGTGCAATTGCTGGGTCGTAGGGCAAATCTATTTTTAACTCTTTAAGGAACCTCCACACAGTTTTCTGGAGTGGCTGTACCAGTTCACATTCCCACCAACAGCACAAGAGGGTTCCCCTTCCTCCACAGCCTCTCCTCTTGTTTCCTGTCATGTTAATTTTCCCCATTCTCACTGGTGTGAGGTGGTATCTCATTGTGGTTTTGATTTGTATTTCCCTGATGGCAAGTGATGCGGAGCATTTTCTCATGTGCTTGTTGGCCATGTGTATGTCTTCTTTGGTGAAATTTCTGTTCATGTCTTTTGCCCATTTCATGATTGGATTGTTTGTTTCTTTGCTGTTGAGTTTAATAAGTTCTTTAAAAATCTTGGATACTAGCCCTTTATCTGACATGTCATTTGCAAATATCTTCTCCCATTCTGCAGGTTGTCTTTTAGTTGTGTTGACGATTTCTTTTGCTGTACAGAAGCGTTTTATCTTGATGAAGTCCCAGTAATTCATTTTTGCTTTTGTTTCCCTTGCCTTCATAGATGTATCTTGCAAGAAGTTGCTGTGGCCAAGTTCAAAAAGGGTGTTGCCTGTGTTCTCCTCTAGGATTTTAATGGATTCTTGTCTCACATTTAGATCTTTCAACCATTTTGAGTTTATCTTTGTGAATGGTGTAAGAGAAGGGTCTAGTTTCATTCTTCTGCACATGGCTGTCCAATTTTCCCAGCACCATTTATTGAAGAGACTGTCCTTTCTCCAGTGGATAGTCTTTCCTGCTTTGTCAAATACTAGTTGACTACAGAGTTAAGGGCCCATTTCTGGGTTCTCTATTCTGTTCCACTGATCTATGTGTCTGTTTTTGTGCCAGTACCATATTGTCTTGATGATCACAGCTTTGTAGTACAACTTGAAATCTGGCATTGTGATGCCCCCGGCTCTAGTTTTCTTCTTCAATATTCCCCTGGCTATTCAGGGTCTTTTCTGATTCCACACAAATCTTAAGATGATTTGTTCCAACGCTCTGAAGTAAGTCCATGATATTTTGATAGTGATTGCATTAAATGTGTAAATTGCCCTGGGTAGCATTGACATTTTCACAATATTAATTCTTCCAATCCATGAGCATGGAATATTTATCCATCTCCTTGTGTCTTCCTCAATTGTTTCCAGAAGTGTTCTGTAGTTGTTAGGGTATAGATCCTTTACCTCTTTGGTTAGGCTTATTCCTAGGTATCTTATTCTTTGGAGTACAATTGTAAATGGGATTGACTCCTTAATTTCTCTTTCTTCATTGTTATTGTATAGAAATGCCACTGATTTCTGGGCATTGATTTTGTATCCTGTCACACTGCCAAATTGCTGTATGAGTTCTAGCAATCTTGGGGTGGAGGTCTTTGGGTTTTCTATGTACAGTATCATGTCATCTGCAAAGAGGGAGAGTTTGACTTCTTCTTTGCGAATTTGAATGCCTTTTATTTCTTTTATTGTCTGCTTCCTGAGGCTAGGACTTCTAGTACTATGTTGAAATAGAAGTGGTGAGACTGGACATCCCTGTCTTGTTCCTGATCTTAAGGGAAAGGCTCCCAATGTTTCTCCATTGAGAATGATATTTGCTGTGGGCTTTTTGTAGATGGCTTTTAAGATGCTGAGGAATGTTCCCTTTATCCCTACACTCTGAAGAGTTTTGATCAGGAATAGATGCTGTATTTTGTCAAATGCTTTCTCTGCACTTATTGAAATGATTGTATGATTCTTGTTTAATCTCTTGTTGATATGATCTATCACGTTAATTGCTTTATGAGTGTTGAACCAGCCTTGCATCCTGAGGATAAATTCCACTTGGTCATGATGAATAATCTTCTTAATGTCTTGTTGGACCCTATTGGCTAGTATCTTGTTGAGAAGTTTTGCATCTGTGTTCATCAGGGACATTGGTCTATAATTTTCCTTTTTGGTGGGGTCTTTGTCTGGTTTTGGAATTAAGGTGATTATGGCCTCATAGAACAAGTTTGGAAGTATTCAATCTCTATCTATCTATCCGAACAGCTTTAGTAGAACAGGTACAGTTCTTCTTTAAACGTTTGATAGAATTCCCCAGGGAAGCCATCTGGCCCTGGACTTTTGTGTCCTGGGAGGTTTTTGATGACTGCTTCAATTTCCTCCCTGGTTATTGGCCTGTTCAGGTTTTCTATTTCTTCCTGTTCCAGTTTTGATAGTTTGTGGTTTTCCAGAAATGTGTCCATTTTTTCTAGATTGCCTAATTGATTGGTGTATAGCTGCTCATAATAAGTTTTTAAAATTGTTTGTATTTCCTTGGTATTGGTTGTGATCTTTCCTTTTTCATTCATGATTTTATTAAATTGAGTCTTTTCTCTTTTGTTTTTAATAAGGCTGGATAATGGTTTATCTATCTTATTAATTCTTCAAAGAACCCACTCCTGGTTTTGTTGATCTGTTCTACAGTTCTTCTGGTCTCTATTTCATTGGATTCTGCTTGAATCTTTATTAACTCTCTTCTGCTTGGTGTAGGTTTTATTTGCTGTTCTTCCTCCAGTTCCTTTAGGTGGAAGGATAGCTTGTATGTATTTTGAGTTTTTTCCAATTTTTGAGGGATGTTTGTATTGCGATGTATTTCCCTCTCAGGACTGCTTTTGTTGTATCCCAAAGATTTTGAACAGTTATAACTCCATTCTCATTAGTTCCCATGAATCTTTTTGATTCTTCTCTAATTTACTGGTTGACCCTTTCATCTTTTAGCAGGATGCTCTTTAACCTCCACATGTTTGAATTTCTTCCAAATTACATCTTATGATTCAGTTCTAGTTTCAAAGCATTATGGTCTGAAAATATGCAGGGGACTGTAAGTTTTTTTTAGGCGAATGAAGGAGACCCCAAGGCAAAATGATCTGTAGGATGAGCTTTATTGCCAGCACTCTCAGGCCAGATTTCCCTACTCGGGAGAGAAGAGTTAAGGAAGTCATGCCAGGGTTGGGAAGTTGGGGGGTTTTAAGCCTTATTGGTTCCCGGTTGGGATCCGGGTGGGGCCCTTGCCAAATTAGGCAAGGGAACACCTTGTCCCTAGGTGATTGGCTGGGGGTGGGGAAAGTCCAGATGTTGGGGGGTGGTCCCTGGCTGGAAAGGCCCGGATGGAAAGTTTCAGTTTCCCATCTAGGTTTCCATTTACTAGAGATGACATGGTGGTCATGGCTGCTTTGGCAGGAAGATCAGCCATCTTGACCCAATTTGAGATGTCCGCCATTTTGGGTTCCCCTGTCTCTCAGCCAGCCCAACAGGGAAAATCCAATCTTTTGGTGTTGGTTAAGACCTGATTTGCGACCCAGTATGTGGTCTATTCTGGAGAAAGTTCCATGTGCACTTGAAAAGAATGTGTATTCAGTTGTTTTCGGATGTAAAGTTCTATAAATATCTATGAAATCCATCTGGTCCAGTGAGTATCACAAGAATTTCATTTAAAGCTCTTGTTTCTTTGGAGATGTTGTGCTTAGAAGATCTGTCATTTGCAGAAAGCACCGTGTTGAAGTCTCCAAGTATTAGTGTATCATTATCTAGTTATGTCTTTACTCTGGTTACTAATTGATTGATATACTTGGTAGCTCCCACATTAGGGGCATAAAGACTCATGATTGTTAGGTCCTCTTGTTGGATGGATCCTTTAAGTATGATATAGTGTTCGTCTTCATCTCTTACTACAGTCTTTGGGATAAACTTTAATCTATCTGATAAGAGGATGGCTACCCCTGCTTTCTTTTGAGGACCATTTGAATGGTAAATGGTTCTCCAACCTTTCATTTTCAGGCTGTAGGTGTCCTTAGGTCTAATATGAGTCTCTTGTAGACAGCAAATAATTGCATCTTGCTTTTTTATCCAGTCTGAAACCCTGCACCTTTTGATGGGGTCATTAAGCCCATTCACATTCAGAGTTACTATTGAAAGATATGAATTTAGTGTCATCATGATTCCTATTCAGTCCCTGTTTTTGTGGGTTATTTCTTTGGACATCCTCTCTGTTTCTTGCAGAGCTGGTTTGGTGGTCAAATATTCTTTCAGTTTCTGCCTATCTTGGAAGCTCTTTATCTCTCCTTCTATTCTGAATGAGAGCCTTGTTGGATAGAGTATTCTTGGCTGCATGTTCTTCTCATTTAGGACCCTGAATATATCTTGCCAGCCCTTTCTGGCCTGCCAGGTCTCTGTGGAGAGGTCTGCTGTTAGTCTAATATTTCTCCCCGTATAATTTAGGGATTTCTTGTCTCCTACTGCTTTAAGGGTCTTCTCTTTATCTTCGGAATTTGAAAGTTTCACTATTAGATATTGAGGTGTTGACGGTTTTTATTGTTTTTTTGGGGGGGGAACCCCTCCATCTCCTGGATCTGAATGCCTGTTTCCCTCCCTAGATTAGGGAAGTTCTCAGCTATGATTTGTTCAAATATGCTTTCTGGTCCTCTGTCCCTCTCAGAGTCCTCTGGAACCCCAATTCAACGTAGATTTTTTCCTTCTGAGGCTGTCATTCATTTCCCTTAACCTTTCCTCATGGTCTTTTAATTGTTTTTTCTCTTTTTCCTCAGCTTCCTTCCTTGCCATCAACTTGTCTTCTATGCCACTCACTCTTTCTTCTACCTCATTAACCCTCGTCATTAAGACCTCCAGTTTGGATTGCATCTCATTTAATTGATTTTTAATTTTGGCCTGATTATATCTAAATTTGCAGTCATGAAGTTTCTTGAATCCTTTATGCTTTTTTTGAGAGCCACCAGTAGCTTTATAATTGTGCTTCTGAATTGGCTTTCTGACATCAAATTGTAATCCAAATTCTGTAACTCTGTGGCAGAGATTACTGTTTCTGATTCTTTCTTTTGTGGGGAGTTCTTCCTTCTAGTCATTTGCTCAGTGCAGAGTGGCTAAAAATGAGTTGTACTGGAAAAAGGAAGGAAAAAAAAAGAAGGATTATCCTTTGGTTCTATATACTGTAAATGCCTTGACTTCCCCTGGAGCTTTGCAGAGTTGCTAGGTCAAGAACTTGCTGTTCCCCTGTCCTCCCAGCTGGTCTTATGGGGGAGGGGCCTGATTATGGGGCTGTGCTGATTCTCAAGGTGTGTGCACCTGGGGGAGCTGCCCCCCCCACCCCCGCCAGGTGCATGGATTAGTGGGAGCTGTTTATCTGTGAGGCCCCTGTTCCCTGGTGGCCCCGCTCCATCCCAGGCAAAGGGTAACACCAGGAGGAACAACCCCACTGGCGGTGGTCAGTTCTCCATCCCTGGAGTCCGCTCCGGCAGTAACTACCGCAGGTCCCAGCGCAGGGGCCTAGAGGCTCCGGGGCCGGGCCGCTGATCTGCACAGCTTGGGGGCACCCGGCGGCAGGAGCGTCCTCGCTGTCCTGTGCCCTCCCGGCCTCGCCTGTCCTGGGGGAGCGCCTGATCCTGGGCGGTGTCCCCCGGCGCCCTGGGCTCCGGGCCTGCGCCACTGCAATCTCACTCCCGGGGCTGCAGGGCCCCCTCCCCGTGGAGCCGCCGCCTGCGCTGCTCTTGAGGCCCCGCCCCTGGCGCGCTCCAGCCCTTTTTCACTGGGCCTGGGGGGTATGGCACGCTCTCCCCCCAGTGCACCCTCTCGGTTAGTGACCCTGGGAACCTGGGGGCTCCAGTGCCCCTCCTGCTGTTCTCCCCAATTTCCCTGATAAGCACCTTTCCATCAGGGAAGAATCCGGTGTGGATTTTTAAAGCTCCTGCTTCTCCGGGGCTGGGCTCGCTCTCCTGTCCTGGAGGTTCCTGCCGCCCCCCTTAGCCTGGCTTCTCACGGCCCCTCCCCCACTTGATTCTTTTTTATTTATTTTTTTTCCATCCTCCTACCTTGTTAGAAGGATTTTTTTTCCATCCTCCTACCTTGTTAAACTCTTCTCTCTGTAGCGTTCCAGCCATTCTCTCTTTAAATCTCAGGTCAAATTCGTAGGTTTTCAGGAGGATTTGAAGTTATCTAGGTAAGTTGGTGGGGCCGGGTGACTTGGGGTCCCTACTTCTGTGCCATCTTGCCCCGCTCCCCTCCTCTTAATAAATCTTAAGAAGCCTACCTACATCTTCTTTGAGGAGAAACCCAGTATTGTAAAAATAACTATTATCAAGTTAATGTATAATCCTAGTAAAAATTATAAAAATACTTAAAAAAAAAAACACAAAAACCTGACACATTGATTCTAAAGTTCTTATGGTAGAGGTCATTAGTAATCAAGAAGAATTTAAAAACTAAACAGGAAGGAGAGAGCTATTCCTATAGCCAAATGAAACCATGCTTTTATACTAAGGTAAACTGAAAAAATGAAATTATGTACAGAAGATGCCTGTAATAGACATATGTATTATAAGAAAAGTTATTCATAAACGAGTTGGATGAAATTAGAGATCAAAAATTAAATATTAGGGGATCCCTGGGTGGCTCAGCAGTTGAAAGCCTGCCTTTGGCCCAAGGTGTGATCCTGGAGTCCTGGGATCGAGTTCCGCCTTGGGCTCCCAGCATGGAGCCTGTTCTCCCTCCTCCTGTGTCTCTGCCACCCCACCCCCTCTCTCTATCATGAATAAATAAATAAATAAATAAATAAGTAAATAAATAAATCTTTAAAAGAAATTAAAAATTACCACAAAGCTTCAAGAGACTAAAATTGTGAATACAAAAAAAAAAAAAAAATACTATGACTAAGGCACAAGACTATATAGCAAATCCTTAAATAAATCGTGATGTTAAAGAGGTTCTACTAATTTAGGGTATTCTTAGTAACAGTAAAGAAAAGAAGTCTATAATTTACCCTTCAGAAAACTTTTATACTGCAAATTATACATTAAGGAACAACATAAATACAAAAATGAATTGATGGACAATATTTGCCTTACATTTAACAGGTAAGTCTTCATAAGCAGAATAGAAAAAAATTCCAATAAGTGTAAATATATATTTGATACTTCCTTTTTATATATCAAATACAAAGTCTCAGAAGCCATTAACTTTGAGGAAAAGAGATGAATGGAAGAGTAGTATGAAAAGAGGTAGTTGTGTTCTCTCCAGATTGACTGAATCTTGTGCAGTGAAGAGCTTCTTGGTATCAGTGAAGTTTGAAGGCCTTTTGAAGATTAGATTTCAGGCATCCTATGTCAAGTTTGAAACAGCTGTGAGAATTCAGTGTACTTCATGGTATTTTTATAGAGCTAAAGGTCAGTTACTCTGGGCAGAGATATGGGGATGAGGTTAGAGCTAGACCATGAAGCTAGCCTCATGCTAAACTGTAGAATAAATGAGAAATTGCTGAATGTATTCGAAATAGAAGGATGAAACTTTTAAAATTTTGGTAGGCAATTGTGAACTTCTAAAGAAAAATTAAACGTCATCCTTGGTTTTTGATAACTTGTTTCTGGCCCCTTTACTGGTTAGAACTCCTTGTCTAGTGACACAAACAGAATGTAAAAAATATATATATAATACAGAGTAGAAGTATTTAAAGTATTTAGAAGCAAAGGACAGATTAGCAAAGAAAGCATCACAAGCAAAATAACTTTTTATTTTGGGGCCATGCATATTTGAATGGTGAACTACCATTTAAACTTGTATGTGAATCCTAGAACTCCTTCAAGTCTCCATGGATGAGGAACATGAAAATATAGATATTCTATGGTGTCATGATTTGATGTGTTGGTGTGCACTTAATCATTTTCTGTATATTATCTTGTCAGTATGAGTTTAGATATACTACTTCCTAAATTTGTCCTAAGCATATTTGAAATAGTTGAGCAATGAATATATAACTACTAGAATTAAGGATTGAATATTTGAGAACATATAGTGAAGCTTATGTTATTAAGGAATTACTAAAAATGATCAGAGAAAACAGACTGCTTCTTCACCATTTGTTTCTTTTAAAAATACAGTACTTATTTCAAATTAAGCAAAATGTAAAAATGGATACCTATGAGATAGTGGTGTTTATTGGGGCATACAAAATATATAAACTCAATTTTATATTTACTCTGCTGATGTAATTCCCCATTAACATTAACCATTAATTTCATTTTTTTTTAAAAAATATTTATTTATTCATGAGATACACAGAAAGAGAGAGGCAGAGACATAGGCAGAGAGAGAAAGCAGGCTCCATGCAGGGAGCCATATATGGGACTTGATCCCAGAACTCCAGGATCACACCCTGAGCTGAAGGCAGACGCTCAACTGCTGAGCAACACAGGCATCCCATTTCAATATGTGATAGTAGAAATGCTATATATTAAGGCAAAATTACAATTTTCTTGACAGGTTTTAAGGCTACATTCTTGCTTTTATAAGTATTCTACCCCAAGAAAACTCAATACAGGAAACCTTAAGATATAAATCAATAAAGGAATATTAAAATTACAGTGATTCACATCTAGGATATGCAAATTGTCTGGATGTGATACATATGTATTGCATAATTTTAAAATATGGATAACTGGAATATCAATGTTGAGTATCAGACCTTAGTTTAAAAGTCCTTTAAAATGCATAATTGCATTGTTTTTGTATTTATAGAATAAGCAAAAACTGAAGTATAAGACATAATGAAGGACATAGGAGAATATAACCTTTATTTCACAAAGTAATAGCGATTAACGGAACTGTCAAAATTATTTTCTTTTGGAAACAGAGATGCTTACTGGATAATGATCAGATATTAAAATGAAAGATGTTATGTTTTCTGCAAGACTAAAACACAAAGTGGGATTCCTAAATAAGATTTATATTTCCATTTTAGTCTCACGTTAACCTCTATTTTGTATATTCAGAATGATTAGTTCATGTTTTTATTCTGTTTATAGGTGAAAATATTGTATTTCCTATGTGGATCTCCTACAGTTACGCAGCAAAAATATAAAAATTCTGTTTTCTGTTAAAGATTCTATAATATATTTTAAAAAACAAGTGCATGCACACGTTTTTTAATGTGCAGAAAATTTGCATTCATTTGCACTTTGAAATTGTCATCCACTCACATTTTCTCTACTTTTGTTACTTTTAAACTAATTTGCATAAAGCATGAAAGTTGCCCAGCTGTTCAGTGGAATACATTATTTTCTGCTTTCAAAGAAAGTGCAAGTTATATTTTCTATCCCTAATTTAGTATCCATTTTATTAAATTTCAAATTGAATGTAAATACCACATAAACCATTGCATGCTTAGAATGAGGAAAGGTGAGAAATTAAAACTCAAGTTGTGGAGTTCAGGGCTTTATGAAATGTAATTGCATGATAGATGTATATTTTTAATGTTAATATACTATTCCAAATATGTCACACAAAAGTCATTAACTAGGATAGAAAAAAGTTTACAAATAAAAATGATCATTGTTGAATAGATACATATTTTAAAAAAGTTTTTATGATTATGTCTCATATTTTAGGCCTAGAGAGTTTTCATACTAAACAAAGTCTCAGTCATATAAACTAAATGTAATTGAGCAAGTGAGTACTGGATTATAAGCCAATTTTCAGCAATTAACTATGTTAGGCATCTCTGTTATAATGCTTAGCAAATAAAACCTTTCGATTTCTGACACATTTCTTTCAATTTCAACATCTTAAAGGAAAAGAATGCCATAGTTAAATATATTTTTAAATGTTATTTTACTACTTGAAATATTATATTCCCAAAGGACTAAAAGTAGTACTTTTTAGGTCTCTTCATATTCAATTTATATTGTAAACTGTCATGTTAAAATACTCTGTTGGAAAATCTCAGCCATTCTTAGTTGAAAGAAGTAGCCAAAAATTTTGCACCAATTTTTTTATGGACAAATTTGTATATAGATAATTATTTCCTAGAGCCATAAGTAAATATAAACGATAAAATTATGGTTAAGAGTATTGTCCCTTGTAAAGTTTTGCTACAGGAAACAGATAAGAAAATGACAGTTTCTTGTGGGGGATTTTTTGGCCTAGTAATCTGCAATGTCATAAAAAAATATTTTCTGAAACCACTTAAAATACTGGTAAATTCAGCTAATCTGTCAAGTTATTTAAAAAGGTAAAGTTTTTCAGTCACTTATTTTGATAAAAATTTCAGAATAACAAATTATAGTTTTATAATACTTTATAATGTATCTACATTGGAAGAATTACTAGGCAATTCTCACAGGTTGGTTGTTGGTGTGCCAAATAAAAGTGCTTTAATAAAATTATAAATGGGGATCCCAGGGTGGCTCAGCAGTATAGTGCCTGCCTTCCACCCAGGGGTTGTTCCTGGAGTCCCAGGATCCAGTCCCACATCAGGCTCCCTGCATGGAGCCTGCTTCTCCCTCTGCCTGTGTCTCTGCCTCTGTGTGTCTCTCATGAATAAATAAATAAAATCTTAAAAAAAAAAAAGAAAATTATAAATGTGTATGCATATAAAATTTATGAAATGGTATCAGATATCTAAGTATCTAAAGAATAATATATTTCAAAGCCAACATATCAGAAAAAATGAATTTAATGATGAAATTAGATTTTGTGAATGCTTCCTATAATAGATTTTATATTTAAATATTATGTACAAAACAAAATATTTGTATATGTAGAAAGAAAAATATAGAGAATAAAAGATGTAACCTCAAAAAATTACACAAGAATCGGCATATCAGAATTCACTGTGTACCAAAGGGTATCTTTCACTGTGTCTTTTTCTTTTTTTTTTTTTTTTTGGTGTTTTAGGTAAAATTCCTCTCTGCTTCATGGAAATGGATTCAATTTTTAATTTTTATTTTCGTAATATTTTAACTTATGAGGTTTAATAATTGCCATATTTTCCCATTTCACCAATTACTTTGCTTATATACATATTTTATGTATATTATATATTTCCAAACAATTTGAGAAGAGGTTGGAGATATTATGACCTTCTATTCCTAAATAGATTTGTATTAAGAACAAACATATGATCTTACATAAACATAATTTTTCCAATTATAAAAATTAGGAAATTTAACATTGATAGATTTAATGGATACAGTCAAATCCACAATCATTGTTCTATTTTGGCAATTCTAATATCTTTTGTGGATATTTTTCCCAGGTCTGAATCAGTTAATAGAGATACATTATATTTTTAGTCATATGGGTTTGCTATTTTTTAAAGATTTATGTATTAGAGCACACATGCATGAGAGCCCATGCAAGTGAAAGTACAGCGGAGCAGAGGGAGAAAAGGGAGAGAATATCTTCCAGACTCCCAGCTGAGCACAGAGCCCGAAGCCAGGCTTGATTCCATGACTATGAGATTATGACCAAAGAATCATGACCTGAGCCAAAATCAAAAGTCAGTTCCTTAACCATGTTAGCCACCCAGGCACCCCTGGTTTCCTTTCCTTTTAAAAATATAGGAAGGTCCTCACCTTTTCTTTATTTTTAAATTTTATTAAATTTTTATTTAAATTCAATTTAGTTAACCTATAGTGTATTATTAGTTTCAGAGATAGAATTTAGTGATTTATCAGTTGCATATAACACCTAGTACTCATTGCATCATTGCCCTCCTAAATGGCCATCATCCAATTACCCCACTGCCCCACCTGCCTCCCCTCAGTTTGTTTCTTAGACTTAAGAGTTGATTATGGTTTACCTCCCTCTCTGTTCTTATTTTTCCTTCCCCTATGTTCATCTGTTTTGTTTCTTAAATTCCATGTATGAGTGAAATAATATGGTATTTGTCTTTTCTAACTTATTTTGCTTAGCATAATACCCTCTAGTTCTATCCATGTCA
This sequence comes from Canis lupus baileyi, assembly GCF_048164855.1. Classification (NCBI taxonomy): domain Eukaryota; kingdom Metazoa; phylum Chordata; class Mammalia; order Carnivora; family Canidae; genus Canis; species Canis lupus. The sequence continues at coordinate 33,879,896 of NC_132838.1, read as the reverse complement.
TTGCAAATGGCAACATTTTATTCTTTTTGATGGCTGAGTAGTAAACCATGATATCTACATATATAATGAAATATATATATTATACACACACATACAAATACATGCTACGGACATCTGGAGTCTTTCTCTATTTTGGCTATTGTGGACATTGCTGATATAAACACTTGATGCATTTGCCCCTTCAAATCACTATGCTTGTATCCTTTAGATAAATACTTAGTCATGCAATTGCTGGATTGTAGAGTTGTTCTATTTTTACCTTTTTGGAAGAGCCTCCATATGGTTTTCTGGAGTGGCTGCAAGAGTTTGTATTCCCATCAATAGTGTCAGAGGGTTCCCCTTTCTCTTCATCCTCATAACATCTGTTGTTTCCTGATTTGTTAATTTTACCCATTCTGATAGGTGTGAGGTAGTATCTCATTGGGGTTTTGATTTGTTTTTTCCTGATGCCAGGTGATGTTGAGGATTTTTTCATGTGTCTGTTAGCCATTTGTATGTCTTTGGGGAAATGACTGTTTATGACTTCTGCCCACTTCCTGACTGGATTTTTTTTTTAAGTTGAGTTTGGTAAGTTCCTTATAGATTTTGAGTACCAGCCCTTTATCTGATAAGTCATTTGCAAATATCTTCCCATTCCATCATTGCCTTTGCCTTTTAGTTTTGTTGACTGTTTCTTTTGCTGTGCAAAAGCTTTTCATCCTGATGAATTCCCCATAGTCTGTTTTTGCTTTTGTTTCCTTTGCCGTTGGAGACACATCTAGTAAGAAGGTGCTGTGGCCAAGGTCAAAGGGGTTACTGCCTGTGTTCTCCTCTAGGATTTTGACAGATTTCTGTCTCACACTTAAGTCTTTCAACCATTTTGAATTTATTTTTGTATATGGTATAAGAAAGTAGTCCAGTTTCATTCTTCTGCATGTGGCTGTCCAATTTTCCCAGCACCATTTGTTAAAGAAGAGACTGTCTTTTCTCCACTAGATATTCTTGCCTGCTTTGTTGAAGAATAGTTGATCATAGAGTTGAAGGTCCATTTCTGGGTTTTCTATTCAGTTCTATGGATCTGTATGTCTGTTTTTGTGCCAGTACCATACTGTCTTGGTGATTACAGCTTTGTAATACAGCTTGAAGCTTGGAATTGTGATGCTTCCGTCTTTATTTTTCTTTTTCAAAACTACTTTGGCTACTAAGATTTTCTGGTCCCATACAAATTTTATGATGGTTTTTTCCAGCTCTGTAGAAAAAATGGTGATGGTATTTTTATAGAGATTGCATTGAATATGTAGATTGCTTTGGATATCATATACGTTTTAATAATTTTTGATCTCCCAACCCATAAGCATGTGGTACATCTTTTTAATGTACCATTGGATCCTATTAGCTAGTATCTTGGTGAGAATTTTTTCATCCATGTTCATCAGGGATTATATGTCTGTAATTCTCCTTTTTAGTGGGGCCTTTGTCTGGCTTTGGCATCAAGGTAATGCTGGTGTCAAAGAAGAAGTTTGGAAGTTTTCCTTCCATTTCTATTTTTTGCAACAGTTTCAGAAGAATACATATTAATTCTTCTGTAAGTATTTGGTGGACTTCCCCTGGGCTCCTCTCCTTTTCTTTGTCTTTCTTCATCTTAATATTATGTGGTCAAGTTATTCTGTAAAATGTTTCTCAAATGGTATGCTGCTCTTTCCTCATAATTACTTTAGTCATTTTTGCCTTAATACAGCAAAATTAAAATTGTCTTTCTTGCTGCTGCTAATTAGGCATGTGATATTAATTGTTACAATATTGGTGATTTTTTTTACTTTAGGGACTTGGTTCAGTTCTTGCCACTGTAAAAAGAAAAACAAACCTTTGAATCCATAATATAAAATTTTGTTTACAATAGAATGCCAGTTAATATAGGAGAAATCAGTCTTAGAAAATCATTGGATACTAAAAGGAAAGATTGCATCAATCTCCAAGTGTCTCACAAACTTCTTACAGATTGAAGTGATAAAATCATAAAAACATTAAGAATAAGGCAAGGGATTAGGATCACACCTCTTACATTTAAAAATTTTACTGGGGATTCTAGCCATTGCAATAAGGCAACAAAAAGTAAATGTCAAAAAGATTGGAAAGAAATAAAACTAGCTTTCTTACAAGATGGTATGGCTATTTAAGAAAATCTCAAGGAATCTATAAAACAACTACTGACCTGGATATTTTCTTTGAAGTGTCTGTTTAAATTCTTTGTCCATCTGTTATTTGGGTTGATTACCTATTTTTTGGTTTTGAATGTTCTTTATTCTTGATTTAAGTCTTTTATTAGATATATGATTGGCAAATATTTTAATCTGGTATGAAACTAAGGTCATTTTTTTTTCTCTCTCACTCAACAATGCCTTTAGAAGAACAGAAGTTCTTATTTTTTATGAATTTTAATTTATCATTTCATTATTTTTTGTATCATGCTTTGATGTCATATTTAATAAGTATTTGCTTATTAAAACTCCAGAGTAGATAATGAATTACATTTGCTGGTAAATTCTAACAGTATAGCTGATAAATTGCCCATAATACTATTAGAGAAGATACAGTTGAGTGAGTACATTAGTGATTTCATTTTCAACATGCAACATTTAAGATACTTTTGTTACTTCTGGGATAACCTAGTTAAAAAAGTTGAATATTAGAATTTGGAATTTAGTCAAAGGTATAAGCTAACTATTTTGGAAGCCACAGAAATATAAAAGGATGCCTCAAAAAGAATTAAAAAATAGATTAAAGCATTAATTACCATAATTTAAGGTACAGATGGAAGAAGATATATAAGGAAGAAATGATAAAGATAAGAAAATGAGGATCAAGTCATGGCACAAAATTCAAAGGACAGAAAAGTTGAAGATATAAAAGTATTGAACATGTGAAATGCTATATGTAGAGGGGTCAAAAAAATAATGAAATAGGAGATTATTAGAACAATTACAGGGATCCCTGGGTGGCGCAGCGGTTTGGTGCCTGCCTTTGGCCCAGGACATGATCCTGGAGACCCGGGATCAAATCCCACATCGGGCTCCCGGTGCATGGAGCCTGCTTCTCCCTCTGCCTATGTCTCTGCCTCTCTCTCTCTCTCTGTGACTATCATAAAAAAAAAAAATAGAACAATTACAAAGTCTCTGATGGCTTGAACTGTAGCAGCTTAGCTGAGAAGGAACAGAAACCAGATACTACCAGGGTAAGAAGAAATATGAAAAAGGATATGGAGGAAGTGTGCATAAACTACATTCCAGATGCTTGGATTTAAAAGAAGTGGGATTATTACAGGTTTATTTTTTTTAAAGATTTTATTTATTTATTCATTAGAGACAGAGAGGCAGAGACATAGGCAGAGGCAGAAGCAGCCTCCCCTCAGGGAGCCTAATGTGGGACTGGATCCCTGAACTCCAGGATCACGCCCTGAGAGGAAAACAGAGCTTAACTGCTGAGCCATCCAGAAGTCCCTAAAAGAAGTGGGATTTTAGTTATAAAACGAAGAGAGCTTTTCTTCTTGAAAGGACAGAGTTTAATATATTTAAATGTTGAATGGAAAGGAATAAAAAAGCCTAGTGTAAGGATTTATAGAGAGCAGAATCTTGGAGGAGGCTAAGGATCTAGGATCTAGAACACTGCTGGTGAGAATTTGCTAAGGAGCATGAAAGCAACCCAGAAAGCAGGAAACTAGTGGTAGCTTCAGGTAAGTTTATAGGCATAGGACTGGAAAGTGGAGTGGTTAAGACTCTACATGAAAAGGAATTAGAGAACAGGGTGATGTTGGGGGCACGATGTTGGGGGCACAGCTTCAGGGAAGGAAGCTCATTAAAATTATGGAGTTGCTATTGTATACAGTGTGAGGAATGGAGTATAGAAGCGAAAAAAATGCTGATGAATGAATTAGGATCAGCTGACATTGGCAATTTTTAGTGTGTGGTGGCTCCAGGACATACAATGTTTTGGTTTTGTGCAGTAGCCTCAAGACTTAAAGTCCTAAGTGGTGAGGAGAAATGACGGAAATTAAAAAGAAGTAGAACAATGTAGTAAAAATTACTGCTCCATTTTCTTTTGCTTTTCATGACTATAAAGTAGGTTGTGGTCTTATATTTGAATAACTGAATAAAAAGAGCAATGGGTAACTTTTAGTAAGAGGTTATTATAATCATATACTATGCTATGCCCTTGGCAATTTTAGGCTTGCAGTGGGTAAGACCATATTCCTTATGCTATTGACTCTAAAATTACTTTTCTACATGACCTCTAACATGTTTCTTCAGTCTGAGCAGGTCTATTACTGATCCTTCTTCTGCAAGATAAACTGTGCTTACAGACCTAGGTGGTGGCTGAGGGTGGCTGAATACTGGCTGAATTAGGAGATGGGGTTGGGAAAATAGAGCTTGATCATGAGACTGGGGTGCCCACATCTATGCACATGCTTTTTGGGCCTTTCCTGGTGTGGGAATAGAGAAAGATTTGGGAAAAACTGTGGGGGCAAGTCATGGGGATAGAGGCCTAAATTTGTACTCTTCTGCCAAGTGCCAAAAAATAAGGGCTATTCTTATTTTCTGAATTAGTTTATCTCAGAAAGTTGGATGTCAAAGCTCCCATTCTTATCTAGTATGCAACACTATTTTTTGATACCTTCATAATGAGCTAGAACTTAGTTTTTGTTTTGTAAACCCTGATCACATGCTCATGATAATATGAAACAAGAAAAATAAAGCATAATGTCCGGGAAGGTTTTAGTAGAATTGTAAGGGATACTTGAAGAAACAAGAAGCATATTTAGACAGCAGAAGAGAAAATATTCTATAGTATATCTGGCCTTATTTGTACTTAATGGGAATTCAGATTTGTCTGTGTGAACTAGGTGTGATATTAGGATTGGTTGATTTATACTCAGCAATTTGCATTGCTTGGTGTGCATGTGTTTCAGATGATTAGGAAGAAAGAAGTATGATTGCCTGGGGAGAAGAACTGAAATAATATATGTAGTGAACCAGATGTGATGGCATGGCAAGTCCTAGTCAGCCTTAGGGACAAATATCTGATGCTCATAGGAAGAGAGTTTTATTAATTATTCCTTTTGGAGACCAACTTTACCAAAGGATTGTTGAAATCTTGTCATCATAGTCCCAAATTATGTCCTTCCACCAGTGAAAAGCACTATATTGAAAGGACAGAGAAGATTTTTTTAATGTAGATTTACTATTATTACTACTTCTACTACTACTATTATCATCACTCTTATTTTGTAAGAATGTAGAAGGAAGTCATCACTCCAGAGAAGTGACAGTGAGCGACTTGCAAACTAACACTGGGAGTTAAAAAGCTCTAGAACAGGGTGGCGAACAAGCTAGCATGGAAAAAATGCATGAAAGCTTGTCGCTCATGTCCTAAAGACTCCCCTAAATACATCAAGGGAGAATTTTTAATGAATAGGAGATCTTGTGCTTTATAAATGGGTACTCAAGAGCCAGTAGTGTGTGTTACTTAGTCGGTTATGAGAGCACATAAGCTGGAAGGGGGCAGAGGGAAAAGGAAAGGGAATCCACCAGGCTCCAAACAGGTGCCCCCTTAATAGTGACTTCACTATTACTAAAAATGAGACATGTTTGTTTTACAGATGAGGGACTGGATTTACTCTGTGTGGCTCTAAAACACAGGTCTGGGGATCCCTGGGTGGCTCAGCGGTTTAGAGCCTGCCTTCGGCCCAGGGTGTGATCCGGGAGTCCCAGAATTGAGTCCCACATTGGACTCCCTGCATGGGAGCCTGCTTCTCCCTCTGCCTGTGTCTCTGCCTCTCTCTCTGTGTGTCTCTCATGAATAAATAAATAAAATCTTTTAAAAAAATAAAATAAAACACAGGTCTGGAACCAAATTATGGTTATTATAAAAGGTGCATTTTGGTAAAAGTGGTATGTTATTTTCTATTTATTAGAGATATTGTAAGAAGGTCATTAATAGTAAATCAGGCAGAGGCAGGAAAGCCACTTTGCAAGGAATTATAGACAGGGGAGCCAAATGAAACACAGAATAAATATTATTAATGTTTTCTTCTAAAGCACATTGATATTAATAGTAGAGAGTTCTAAATTCTATGATCTTAACACATTTAAAGAAAGAATGAGAGGAAACTGGACATAGGAAGAATTCTGGGGATGTAAGCAAATTTGAGGGGACATATTTTAGTGATTCAACTTGATAGAACTTAACAAAGTTAAGTTAAAAGTAAAGTGCTTATTTTAAAAGTATTTTCTAAAATGTTAGCTCTCTCAGGAGCATCAGGAAAAGGCATACTGCAATATTTCTGGCACATTGGATTCCTTATTTGGAAGGACACCAATCCCTATTCATATAGTATCTTTCTTCATAAATTCCAGTAAGTTATTCAAGACAAAGATAGTGTATTATCCTTGTAACAAATACACAAACCCTTGACTCATATGTGCATGCACACCAAGTACAAAATAGTTGAAATTTCATTAGGAAATCTTTTGTTTCCTAATAGATTCATGGGTAAATGGTGGTAAATGAATGTTTGCACATTATTGCACGTTATTGCACATTATTTGTATGTAAGGGTTAATATTTGAAGAGGTAGCAGGTCCCTTAACAAGGGATTTTTATTAATCAAAGCATGCCCATCTAATAACAAGGTTGGCATTTAACCTACATTTTCTTCTAAGAGTTTCATTAGTTTTCCTAGTTGTTTTTTTCTGATCCAGTCTCTTATGAGTCTGTGTGTGTGTGCTTACACACAGGCTGACATAGGGGTGGATATGTGTGCATGTACAAGATTCAGGGGATTGGAATGGAGTGAAGTGAAAAGAATATTCCCATTCTCTGCGATGAGGAATTCAGTCTGGTGCTGGGAGAAACTATTAAAGTTGATAGAGCTCTCTTTCTAGAATAAAAGATAAAACTGCTTAGAATATAATTTTTTTATTTGAAAATGAGAGTTTACTTCTTTCTATATATGTAGACTATGAATCAGCTTTCCTTTCTATCTGATATTCTCCTTAATCCATGCCTTTACCTTTATTATAAAAGAGGGAGAAATTCAAATGGATAATTGTTTCCAAGACCAAATTTTTGTTCTAATATCAAAGTGTTACAGTTCAAAGAAGTATGTAGAAATTACTCTGTCCTTTTCATAATTATCTAAGTGGCATTAGAAAAAATAAGACTTTTCTCCGTAAGTGATTACATTCTTTTTTATTCCAAGGTTTCATGGAAAGCTTTGCTTGTGTGAGTCAGCTCCTCAAAGCAAATATCATTTACAGTTCATGTCATCTTTTCATCCCAATTATTTAGTTTCATTTCCTTTACATTTTAGTTCTTTTAACTTTTAAACTCAGAATCATTTAGTCAAAACTGCTATAAATCTTAATCTCCCCTTGCCAAAAATTCACATGTACATGAGAAGACTTGATTAACTTTTTTTCTCTTACAATGTTGTAAAACTCAACTATGGATCTGAGTTATTAGTCTACCAAGGAAGGAATGCAGCAACAATTTCCTACAGCTAACATATTTATGCATTATCTCATTGGTATTCAGGCTGATTTTCACAACTGTTCCTTTCAAATTGTTATGTCAGCAATCTGACAGTTTGAACATTCACTCCTATTTTATTTCCTATAAACATGACTGGGAAATAATTCTATTTTTTTTCTATTTTGTTATTGTTAGGCATGATTTTTCCTTCGTTATGGCATTGATTTTGAATTACTACATACATTTCTACTCTCCACTGCAAGTAGCAAGGTCAGTTTTAATATTGTTAGGTTTTTAACATTGTGTTTTTACAAAAATATATTTATTTATTCTTCTATTTTAAAATTTGTTCTTGTGCTTACTTTTTTATTTGAAATAGTTTAAGCTTCATAAGAAGTTGCACAAATAGTAGAGAAATTTCCTAGGTACCCTTCATGCAGCTGTCCCAAATGAGAACATCTTACATGGACATAGTACATTGTAAAAGCTGGGGATTTGACATTGGTACAATGCTATTGCTTGAGTACAGATCTTACATAGATTTCACCAGTTTTAAAATGATCTCTTATGGTTTTATGAAAGTTTATTACATCTGGATTTGATGAACAATCATCACAATCAGGATACAGAAATTTTCCATCACCACAAAGAAATTCCTTCATGTTACCCCTTAATAGTCCTAACTGTCCCCCAACCCTTGACAGAATGGGTGAAGGGGAGAGAGAAATAAAAGCCAGCATTTAAAAAGGAACCATATATATGCTTAAGAAACTAAAATGGCTATTATTTGCCTCTTGGATCATAAATAAACTCTAAGTATGAATCAAACTTTCCCTATAGCCAGTCTAATGTGTTCTTCATCCTTTTTAACCAGATCAACGTTTTATATTCCTATGCATACATAGCAGGTCTCTCTTTCCCTGGAGAATTGCCCGATTCCCTCTTGTTCATTTACAAAATCACTTACTTAGTTACCTAAACCTGTCACCACAACCTCTTCTTCCAATTTCCTTGTCCAGACACTGCACAGGGTCATTCTTTGATTTAGGAAAGCCATCCTCTTGTGCCACGGTGACTCAATTGGTTAAGCATCTACATTTGGCAGACATCATGATCCCAGAGTCCTGAAACCTAGCCCCACCTTGAGAGCCCCAGGTTGGGTTCCCTGCTCAGCGAGAGCCTGCTTCTCCTTCTCCCTCAGCCCCTCCCCCTGCTTGTGAGCCACATGGATAAGCTCCTGGTTTCCTCCCCTTTCCTTCCCCCTCCTCCCACTCCCCCTCCTCAGTAAGATCTTTAAAGAATAAAAAAGGTTATCCTGGGGTGCCTGGGTGGCTCAGCGGTTTGGTGCCTGCCTTTGGCCCAGAGCATGATCCTGGAGTCCCAGGATCAAGTCCCACATCAAGCTCCCTGCATGGAGCCTGCTTCTCCCTCTGCCTGTGTCTCTGCCTCTCTCTCTGTGTCTCTCATGAATAAATAAATAAAATCTTTAAAAAAAAAAGAAAGAAAGAAAGAAAGAAAGAAAGAAAGAAAGAAAGAAAGAAAGAAAGAAAGAAAGAAAGAAAGAAGAAAGAAAAATGTTGTCCTCTCCAATGGCCCTTCTATTTTGTCACGGTAAAACACCTTTTCATGTATTCACTCCCCTCGTTATACAGTGGAGATATAATCGTTTCATGATATTAATAAAATTCTTTTAATTTACTACTTTATTTTCCCTTTATACGCACCTGTTGGCAAAATGCCTACCATCTATTTCCTGTGCTCTTGCCTTTGAACTGCCAAGCACGGCTGGAGAGACTTGCAAAAGAGCAGGTCTAGACCACTATAAATTCATAATCACCAACCTCAAACTCAATTATGGTCAATCTTTTTGTTTTCTGATACACTTTATTTCTCAGTCGTTTGAAGAATGTAAACTTTCAACTACTACTGGTCTCTTCTCACCTCTAATTCCTCCTTCACCATGTCTTACTCTCCAAAGGCAAATTATTTTCCTGCTTCCCAAAGTAAAAGGTACCACTCTGGAGCTTTCTCATCTTTCATTAACAGATCTCTGGACTTGCCTACTTTCCTTATTTAAATGTCCTGTCTTGTTAATATCTCCACTTGATGCTTCATTGACATTTCCCTGGCCCCCTGCTGCCAGCATGCTTAAGATCAGTTTTGTTTTGTTTCTTTGTTTATTTGTTTTTATTCATGAGATAGAGAGAAAGAGAGAGAGAGAGAGAGAGAGGCCGAGACACAGGCAGAGGGAGAAACAGGCTCCATGCAGGGAGCCTGACGCGGGACTCGATTCCAGGTCTCCAGGATCACGCCCTGGGCTGAAGGCACTGCTAAACCGCTGAGCCACCCAGGCTGCCCTTAAGATAAGATCAGTTTTGTAATCAAACAATTCCTTCATTCAAACCTCCTTTAGTTTCCCCACTCAGATGAAAACCTCAATGTCCACCTGAAACTTTGGTATCATCTTTGACGTCTTCCTATTTCTTACCCCAATTTTCAATTTATAACCAAGTCTTATAGATTTAAGTATTTAAAATACCTTTTAATATTATATATTCTCTATATTACATTTCACAAATGCAGAAAATACAGGAATTCCTTATTTTTGCATTACAAAGCACTCATTGTCCCTATATATGTTCATTAGCTATACATTCCTCCAAATGACTTACGTTGTTAATAGTTTATCTTGTAAATTATTTCTTAAATTTCTCCTGCACCATTGAAAATGTATATTTACATCATTGATACTTATTATTCTTGGCTTGGCCTAAAAGATAATTAATAAAATGTGCATGTGCTTATCATAATTATGGGTTTCTATTGGATATGATGCTTCATTGATATTTGTGATACAACAAAAAATGTGTAACTTTGATAATATTTAAGATTGGCAAAATATGACTACTTACCTGAGACTTTGTTGTTCATTTGATCATTCTTTAGATATTTTGTATCTTTTTAATATTGCACAAATATGTTATCTCAAATCTTAGTAGCTAAAAGCAGATTGTAAATTAAGAAGCTTTTTTTTTCCAAATTAGTAATTAGGTCAGAATAAATCATGACTTTAGAAGAATATATAGACTTAGTTCAAAGCAAAAGGGATTTTATAAATTGCATTCCATTCTACTTTCATGGGAAATATTAGGAAAGCAAATGGAATGACACATTTATAGTTGACTTTATTATGGATATAAGTATATGAGGATCTTTTTACTTTATATATCAAAATGAAGATTTTGGAGTAATGTGAATGCCACCAAAACACAAGTAATAAAAACATTTTTTACAAAGTAATATAAACACATTTAGGCCATCTGGAAATTATTTGTGAGGGTGGGAAAGAAAGTTTTTCCAACACTCCAGCACAATCATCTGTACTTCCACTGCGTACACTTCTGGTGTTTTTTCTAGGAAAATATACACTAGTTTAATCATAACGTTTCTGTGCTTTTGCACACTGTTTTTGTATATTGTAAAGTTATAATGTTTACATTTTGTTTACTATAAAATACAAAATTAGTTGTCATTCATAATGTACTTTATATTTTATTACAATTACATAATTTATGGATGATGTTCTGAGTGCAGTTAGCATCTCACAACTGACCTAGTTGAACACATAATTTGAAGTGACCGTTTAAAAATTCAATTTTATAAATTCTACAGGAAAATAGTAAGTAGTCAATTGCAACATAAATACAAATTCTATTTATAAAGGAGATTATATTCCTAGGGTGTCATCACAATAATAAAAACAAGTAGAAATCTTAAGCCCCCAAATGTTTGTTTTAATGTGATCAACCGCTTGATGGAATGCCAGTTTTATAATGAATGGTATCAATATGGATCTGTTTTTTTTATTTCCATCTCTCCTTAACAAACTCACTATAGAGTCTTACAAATACTCTTTATAATTTGCCTTCTAGTCTGTTACATGGGCATGATGTAACATGTAACACTTTACATGTGAAGTAAAAGTACTACATTTAAAAGATTAACAGTAGTTGGCTTAGTCCTTAGTCAGTTGTCTGCCTCACTAAAATCATAGTGCATTTTACTTCAGCCACTACATTCTATTGCAAAAAGAATTAGACATAAAACTCTTTGTTTACATTTTTGTGTTTGTGAATATAAACATTGAGTAAAATAAGACTAAATGAAATAAAGCTGAATATAGAAAAGAAAGCTAGATTATTTGTATATTTCCCCTCATTTTGTTTCATGTACCTTTTCAATAATATATAGGGTATAACAAAGTATAAAGACATAATTTATTTCAATATTCTCTAGTTTAGGCTTGATCCAGTTTCCTATAGGATTTATTTTTCAGCTTTTATTTTTGTACAGTTTTATTGACAAATTGACAAAATTGTAATATACTGAAAGTATACAATATGATTATTTGATCTATATATACACTGAAAGATTTTTGCCAATGAAGTTAATTAATACATCCATCATCTCCTATATTTACTTCTTTGGTAAAAATAGTTATGTTGTACTCCTAACATATTTTAGATTACAGTATTATCAACTATAATTGCCATGCTTTACATTAGATCCTTAGACCTTCTTCACCTTATAACTGAAAGTTTATACCCCTTAACCAACCTATTTCTATTTCTCCTAAACTCCCAGCCCCTGGCAACCAAATTTCTACGAGTTTAGTTTCTATGAGCTTAATTTCTTTGAGACTAAGTGAAATGGTGTAGTATTTCTTTCTTTCTTTCTTTTTTTTTTTTAAAGTATTTCTTTCTTGGTCTGAGTTATTATTTCACTTAGCATAATGCCCTCCAGACTCATCCATGTTGTTGCAAATGACAGATTTTCTTTATAAGGCTGAATAATATTCAATAATGTGTGTGTTAAAATTCTATATATACATCATATACTCTTGACCCATTCATCTGTTGGCAGATACTTGGTTGGTTCTGTATGTTAGCTATTGTGAATAATCCTGGGATGAGTATGGAAGTGTACAGAAAATGGCTTTGTTTCCTTTAAGTGAATCCAGAAGTGGAATTGCTATATCAGATAGTAGTCTTATAATTTAATAATATAATAATAAAATAATAATAATCTTCAAATTAGAAGATCCTCTAAACTATTTTTCATAGTAACTGCAACAGTATATGTCCCACCCCCTAAACTGTATACAAGTGTTTTCTCTTCTCCACATTTTCATCAGTATTTGTTATCTCTTATCTTTTTTTATAATATCTGTTAACAGATCTAAAGGTATATCTCTTGTGGTTTTGATTTGCATTTCCTTGATGATTAGTGATGATCACCTTTTCATGTCCTTGTCAGTCATGTGTATGTTGTCTTGGAAAAATGTCTATTGAAGTTCATTGCTCATATTTTAATTAGATTGTTTTTGCTATTGAGTTGTAGGAGTTTCTTGTATATTTTGGATGTTAACCCCTTATTGAATATGTAGGTTGCAAATACTTACTGTCATCGAATATGTTGCTTTGTCATTTGGTTGAAGTTTCCTTTGTTGAACAGAAGCTTTATAGTGTGATGTGGATCCAACTGTTTATCTTTCTTTTGTTGTCTTTGCTTCTAGTATTAAAATTAAAAAAAAAAACTATGGCTAATATTTGTGAAGGAATTTACTTGTGTTCCTCCAGGAGTTTTAAGATATCAGGCCTTAAGTTTAAGTGTTTAAACCATTTTGAGTTGATTTTTGTGTATGGTGTGAGCTAGGGGTCCAGCTTCATTCTTTTGCTTGTGGCCACCCAGCGCTCCCAGCACCATTTATTAAGGAGACTATTCTTTGCCAATTCTATATTCTTGAGTCCTTTGTTGAAAATTTGTTTACTATATATGTATGGGTTTATTTGGGGCTCTCTATTCTGACCCATTGATTTTTGTATCTGTTCTTATGCCAGTAGCATTCTGTTTTGATTACTGTAAATTTGTAATATAGCTTAAAATCAAGAAATATGATGCCACCAGCTCTGTTTCCTTTTTCAAGATTGCTTTGACTATTCAAGGTCTTTGGTGTTTCTATACAAGTTTTTTTTGTTTTGTTTGTTTTGTTTTCCTAATGTGAAAAATGCCACTAGCATTTTGATAAGGATTACATTGTCTCTGTAGATTGCCCTTGGTAGCTGGGACATTTTAACAATATTCTTCCAATCTATGCACATGGAATGAATATCTTCCCATTTACTTGTGTCTCTTCAATTTCTTCCATCAATATCTTATAGGGTTCAGTGTATAGGCATATCTGTTTTATTGTTTTTAGGTACTTCACAGGTATTGCTTTGTTTTTGTACATCAGAAGTTTGTGGCAAACTTGTATTGAGTTAGTCTGTTGGCACCATTTTTTTTCCAAAAGCATTTGCTCACTTTATGTCTCTGTCGTGTAATTCTCACAATATTCAAAACTTTTTCATTAAAAAAAAAAACAACAAAAACAAAAACGAAACTTTTTCATTATAATTTTCATGATGATCACTGATCTTTGATGTTAATATTTGTGATTGTTTTCAGGTGCCACTTATCCTTCTCTTTAAGATGGCAAACTTAATATAAGTTGTGTGTATTTTGATTGTTCCACTGGCTGGCTATTTTCCATTTCTCTCTCTCTTCTCATTCATCTCCATGCCCTGAGACATAGCAACATTGAAATTAGCCCAATTAATAACCCTACAATAAACTCTAAATGTTCAGGTGAAAAGAGTTCACCTGTCTTTCAATTAAAAGCCAGAAATAATTAAGCTTTAGTGGGGAAGACATGTGGAAAGCTGAGATAGGACCAAAACTAGGCCTCTTGTGCCAAACAGCTAAGTTGTGAATACAAAGGAAATCTTGAAGGAGGTTAAAACTGTGAGTCTAGTGAACACATGAATGATAAAATGAAATCACCTCATTCCTGGTACAGAGAAAATTTTAGTAGTCTGGAGAAGGTCAAACCAGCTACAACATTCCCTTAATGCAAAGCGTAAAACAGGTTTCGGGCCTAATTCAATTATGTGAAGACTGAGAGGTAAGGAAACTGCGGAAGACAATTTTGAAGCCAGCAGACGTTGGTTCATGAGGTTTAAAGGAAGAAACTACCTTCAGAACATCAAGTGCATGGGGAAGAAAGTGCTGACTTAGAAGCTATAGCAAGTTAGCCAGAATATCTACCTAAGATCATTAATGAAGTCTGCTACACTAAACAATAGTTTTTCAATGTAGATGAAGCAAACTAATATTGGAAGATGATACCATCTAGGACTTTCATAGCTAGAGAAGACAAGCCAATGTCTGGCTTCAGTTAGCTTTAAGCTAACTTTCCTGTCAGGGACTAATGCAGCTGGTGATTTGAAGTTGAAACCAGTGCTCATTCACCATTCTGAAAATTGTAGGGTCCCTAATAATTATGCTAAATATACTCTGGCTGTGCTCTATTAATGGAACAAAAAAACCCTGCATGACACACATCTGTCAACAACATGGTTTACTGAATATTTTAAGTTCACTATTGAAATCTAGTGTTCACGGGAAAAAAAAAAAAAACAAACAAAGTAAAAACCTTTCCTTTCAAAATATTACTACCATTGACAGTGCACCTGGTTGGATGGGATAAGAGTTCTGGTGGGATGTACAAGGGGATTAATGTTGTTTTCATGCCTGCAAACACAGTATCCATTCTACAGTATCCATTCTGTAGGCCCCGGATCAAGGAAGAATTTTGACTTCAAAGTCTTATTTTTGAAGAAATGCCTTTGTAAGGCTGTAGCTGACATTGATAATAATTCTTTGCATGGATCTGGGCAAAGTCAATGGAAAACCTTCTGACAGAATTCACCATTCTGGATGCTATTGAGAACATTTGTAATTCATAAGAAAAGGCCAATATATCAATATTAACAGGAGTTTCGAAGAAGTTGATTCTAATGCTCATGGATGACTTTGAGGGGTTCAAGTGGATGAAGTAATTGCAGATGTGGAAATATCAAGAGAACTAGAAATAGAAGTGGATCTGAAGATGTGACTAGATTGCTGCAATCTCATGATAAAACTTGAACAGATGAGGAATTGCCTCTTATGGTTGAACAAAGAAAGTGATTTCTTGGTTTAGCATCTTCACCAGGAGTAGATTCTGTGGAGATTATTGAAATGATAACAAAGGATTTAGAATACTACATAAACTTTTAGTTGATAAAGCGGTGTCAGGGTTTGTGAGGATTGACTCCCATTTTGAAAGAAGTTTTATTATAGGTGAAATGTTATTGAACAGCATAGTGTGCTATGAAGAAATCCTTCATGAACGGAGTCCTTCACTGTTTTACTTTTTTTTTTTAATTGCCACAGCCACCCTAATTTTCAGTAATCAACACCCTGATCAATTAGAAGCTGCCAACATCAAGGTAAGACCCATCACCAGCAAACAGAGTATGATTGGCTGGGGCTCAGATAGTTGCTAGCATTTTTTTTAAACAATAAAGTATTTTTTAAAGTCCTATGGGTTGTTTTAGACATATTGCTATTGCACACTTAATAAGACTACAGTATAAACATAAATTTTATATTTACTGAGGAAC
Organism: Canis lupus baileyi; assembly: GCF_048164855.1. Lineage (NCBI taxonomy): Eukaryota > Metazoa > Chordata > Mammalia > Carnivora > Canidae > Canis > Canis lupus. Next base: position 33,863,844 of record NC_132838.1, on the reverse strand, counting down.
AAATAATTTGACTTGCTTTATTATGACATTTGCTTTATTGTGGTGGTTTGGAAATGAAATATCCAATATCACACAATATCCAATATCCAATATCACACAATATCCAATATCCACAATATCTCTGTGGTATGCCTATATAGATTTTTCCCCTCTGGTTAAATTCATTTCTAATAATTTTTATGCTATTATATATGAAATTAGGTTGTTTTCTTGACTTCTCTTTCTGATAGTTTACTAGTGTATAGAAATGCAATGGATTTCTGATGTTGATTTTATATCCTGCAACTTCACTGAACTTATTTATTCTGACAGCTTTTTGGTGGCATCTTTAGCATTTTCCATATTTAATGTCATGTCATCTGGAAACATAGGCAGTTTTACTTCTTCCCTTCTGATTTGGATGCCTTGTATTTCTTCTCCTTGTTTAATTGCTTTGGCTAGGATTTCTAGTACTATGTTGAATAAGAATGGCATCTTTGTCTTGTTTCTGATCTTAGAGGAAAAGCTTGCAGCTTTTCACTTTTTGAGTATATTAGCTGTGGGCTTGCCATATATGGCCTTCTTATGTTCATTCTAAGCAAATTTGTTAGTTTTTATCATAAAAGGATGTTGAATTTTGCCAAACGTCTTTTTTTCTATGTCTATTGAAATTATTGATTTTTACCTTTCAATTTGTTAATGTGCTATATTATACTGATTTTATGGATGTTCAACCATCCTTATGTCCCTGGAATAAATCCCACTTGATAATGGCATATCATTTTTTTAATGTACTATTGAATTAATATTGCTAATATTTTGCTGAGGATTTTTGCATCTATGTTCATCAGGGATATTGGTTTGTAATTTTCTTATAGTGTCCTTGTCTGGCTTTGGTATGAAGATAATGCTACCTCATAAAATGAATTTGGAGTTGTTCCCTCCTTTTTAATTTTTTTTTTTTTTTTTTTTTGGTGAGTTTAAGGATTGGTGTTGATCCTTCTGAAAAGGTTTGGTAGTATTCACTGGTAAAACCATCTGGTCCTGTACTTAAATTTTGTTGGCAGGTTTTTAATTCCTGATCAAATTTTTTTACTAGTAATTGGTCTGTTCATATTTCCTATCTCTTCATGCCTTGATTGTGTAGGTTGTATGGTTCCAGAAATTTATCCATTTCGTCCAGGTTTCCAGTTTTTTTGGCATATAATTGCTCATAGTAATCTCTTATCCTTTGCATTTCCATGGTGGTATCAGTTGTAATGATGTCTCCTCTTTCATTTCTGACTTTGAGTCCTTTTTTTCTTAGTGCATCTTGCTAAAGATTTGTCTATTTTGTCTTTTTAAAAGGCAGTTCTTAGTGTTCTGAATATTCTGAGTTTATTATGGAAAGGATATGTTAGGTTTAAAAGGGCGAGAAACTTAGTTTAGAAGTGTAAAATGTGTAACTAAAATTTTTATACAGATTTCTATAAATGTAGATGAGGCATTGTATATACATATTTTCCTGGAAAACATTTTATGTAAACTTTATTTTAGAATTTTTAATTTAAATTTTAAAGATAACATAAAGTTCTATACTTTTCACAGAGATGCCTCTATTAAAATCTTCCATGAGTATGCTATATTTTTTAAAATTAATAAGTAATACCAACATATTATTATTAACTGAAACCTATACCCTATTTAAAAATTGTTGTCTGAGTGTTTTTTTTAACTGTATCACAATCTTATCTGGAATAGTAAAATACATTTAGTTATCATGTCTCCTTTTTCTCTTGTTAGCTGTGACAGTTTTTCACTTTCCTTGTTTTGGAAGACTTTGAGAGTTTTGAATATACTGGTCAGGTATTTTATAGGAAGTTTGTCACTTGAGATCTGTCTGCTCCTTTGCTCACAATTAGACTGAGTTATGTGTTTTAGGAGGAAGACTGCAGGGATCCCTGGGTGGCGCAGCGGTTTGGCACCTGCCTTTGGCCCAGGGCGCGATCCTGGAGACCCGGGATCGAATCCCATATCGGGCTCCTGGTGCATGGAGCCTGCTTCTCCCTCTGCCTGTGTCTCTGCCTCTCTCTCTCTCTGTGACTATCATAAATAAATAAAAATTAAAAAAAATATATAAAAAATAAAAAAATAGGAGGAAGACTGCAGAAGTAAAGGGCTTTCATTCCATCATACTATCAACATTAATACAAATTACCAACATATTTATTATTGTTGATGCTAACTTTGATCAACCGGCTGAGGTAGCGCTTAAAGATTTCTCCACTATAAAATATCCTTTTTTTAAACCCTGTCTTTACACACTGTATTCTTTGGAAGGAAGTCACTATTAGCAGCTATGCATAAGTAATGAAGAGTTTTGCTCAGTCGGTTGAGGGCCAAGTTTTTGCCTCATGTATTTTGATCTGTTTTTAGGTGCAGACATGTCTAGGATTGTTATATCTTCCTAGATAATTGACCCCTTTATCACTGTAAAGTGTCCTTGAAAACTGATAAAATTCTGTGTTCTGAAATCTGCTTTGTTTCTTTTAGCTATTGTAGCTATTAATATAGCTACTCCAGCATTCTGTTGGCTAGGCTATCTGTCACCAGTTAGATGCCAAGACCTGACCTTTACTATCCACCTGCTTATACTCACTAACCTTTGTCTTTCAATTTTCCTTAAGTTCTTTTTTTCCACTTACTTCTTTATTCAGGCAAATGAAACTCAAAACCACCCAAGTGACAGAGACTTTGCGGACAAGATCTAACAGCCCAGACCACCCAGATCCTTTGAGCTGAATTTCCAACTTGTGCCTATGCAGATGGGCCATCAAGTTGACTCCTGGAATGACCTAGTTACCTTTACCCCATTATAATACTAAAATCTCCACTCAAAGAGGAGCCTCAGCCTCATTTACATAACATACGGTGAATGTATAGGCATGTTTCTTTAAAGCATGTGTGTTACCTTTGCCCTCCTCTGCATACCATGACAAGAATTCCCTAACTAAATATTCATCCTAACCCTAAGCAAAAGGATCCCATTTCACTCTCTTTCAGGGGTCATGGCATTGGAAGTTCCCCATGATCTCTTTATCTGCTGCAAATAAAGTTTCTTTTTGTGAGGCAATTCACCTGGTATAGTGTCTGTAACTCACCAAGGAGTGAACTCAAGTTGATTTGGTTACATTAACGTGTTATACCTTATCCATTCCTCTACTTTTGAGCCTTTAAGATGGCTTACTTGTATAGTGTATATAGTTTGTTTGTTTGTTTTTTAGTGTATATAGTTTGATTATGTTTTTCTACCCACTCTGATAATTGGCGGTATCCATTAATGGAGATAAACCATTAATATTTTAAGTGTTTATTGATATAAATGGATTTATGTTTACCAGGTTTTAAGTATTTTCAATTTATTGGATTTAATTTAGTTTTTGCATTTTCCTCAATTTCTGCTTATGGTATTCTCTTTGCCTTTGGCTTTTTGTAGTTTGAATATGATATTAGTATCCTGTGGCTGCTATAAAAATTACCAAAAACTTGGTGGCTTAAAACAAAATCAGTCAATCAATCAATCAATCAATCAATCTCACTCTTGTGGAGGCTAAAATTCCCAAATCAGTTTTACTTACTGATCTAAATATTAGAATACTGGCATGGTTGTAAAGGAGGTTCTAGAGGCTGGATTTGAAGATCTCTCCTCTGTCTCCTCCAGCTCTGGCAATGCCAGGATCCTTGATTTGTGGCTTTGTCACTTCAGTCTCTGCCATAGGGGTCACACTGTCTTCTCTTTTGTCTGTCAATTCTACCTCTTCATCTATTTCATAAGGTTACATATGATTGCATTTAAGGCCTGACATTCCCATGAACAGTGCATGCAGATTCTTTTTCTCCACATCTTCACCAACACCTATTATGCCTTGTATTGCTGATTTTTAGCCATTCTGACAGATGTAATGTGATATCTCATTCTGGTTTTGATTTGCAGTTTCCTGATGTTTAGTGACATTGATCACCTTTTTATGTGCCATCTGAGAAGAGACACATATAGAAAAATATTTCTATGACTGTTAAGGAGATCACTACTTACATTTTATTCTAGGAGTTTTAGATTTCAGGTCTCCCATTTAAGTTTTGAAGCCATTTTGAGTTTATTTTTGTGTATGGTATAAGAAGGTAGTCTAATATCATTCTTTTGCATGTAGCTGTCCAGTTTTCCTAGAACTATTTATTGAAGAGTCTTTTTCCCATATTCTTGCCTAACTTGTTGAAGATTACTTGACCACAAAAATATGGGTTTATATCTGGGTTATATGTTCCATTCCATTGATCCGTGTGTCTGTTTTTGTGCCAGTACCATACTGTTTTGATTGCCATAGCTTTTTAGTATATTTTGAAATTTGAAATTTGTGACTTTGTTCTTCTTTCTCAAGATTGCTTTGTCTATTCAGGGCCTTTTGTGGTTCCATATAAATTTTAGAGTATTTTTTCTCCCATTTAAGTTTTGAAGCCATTTTGAGTTTATTTTTGTGTATGGTATAAGAAAGTAGTCTAATTTCATTCTTTTGCATGTAGCTGTTCAGTTTTCCTAGAACTATTTATTGAAGAGTCTTTTTCCCATATCCTTGCCTAACTTGTTGAAGATTAGTTGACCACAAAAATATGGGTTTATTTCTGGCTTGTATGTCCCATTCCATTGATCCGTGTGTCTGTTTTTTGTTTTTGTTTTTGTAGTGCCTTTATAGGGTTTTGTATCAGAGTAATGCTGGCCCCATAGAAAGAATTTGAAAGCTTCCTTCCTCTTCTATATTTTGGAAGAGTTTGAGAATAGGTATTCGTTCTTTTTTAAAGTGTTTGGTAGAATTCATCTGTGAAGACTGTGAAGGTCCTGGCCTTTTGTTTATTGGAATTTTTTTATTATTGATTAAATTTTATTGCTAGTATTCACTCTGTTCAAATATTCTATTTCTTTCTGACTCAGTTTTGGAAGATTATTTTTCCAAAAATTTATTCTTTAGGTTGATCAATTTGTTGGCATGCAATTTTCATAATACCATAATTCTTTGTATTTCTGTGGTGTTGGTTGTATTTATTTCTGATTTGATTTGGAGGTTGGGAGCAGGTAGGTGTTCTAAAGTTTTATTTGTTGATCTTTTCAAAGAACCAGCTCCTGGTTTCATTGGTCTGTTCTTTTCGGTTTTTATTCTCTATTTCATTTATTTCTGCTCTAATCTTTATTATTTCCTTTCTTCTACTGACCTTTGACTTTATTTTTATTTTTCTAGTTTCTCTATGCATAGGATTAGGTTGTTTGAGATTTTTCTTCTGTAGGTAGACCTGTATTGTTATAGTCTTCATTCTTAGAACAGCACTTGCTGCATAGATTTTGGACAGTTTTTCATTTTCTTTGTCTCTATGCAGTTTTTGATCTCTTGGTTGAAGCCTTCATTGTTTAGTATCATGTTATTTAGTCTCCAAGTATTTGTGTTATTTCCAGATATTTTTCTTGTGCTTGATTTCTGGTTGTGGTCAGAAAAGATGCATGATATGATTTCAATCATTTTGAATTTGAGACTTGTTTGTTGTCTAATATAATATCTATTGTGGAGAATATTCCATATGCACTTGAAAAAAATTTGCATCTTGCAGTTTTTGCACGGAATGTTCTGAGTACATGCTAGATCTATTGGTCCAATGTATCATCCAAAGCCAGTGTTTCAAAAACAAACAAACAAACAAAAAAAAACAAAGCCAATGTTTCCTTGTCAAGTGTGTGTGTCTGTGTGTGTCTGGATGTTCCATCCATTGATGTAAGCGGAATGTTAAAGTCACTTACTGTTACTGTATTCCTTACTGTTAATAGTTGCTTTAGGGATGCCTGAGTGGCTCGGTGGTTAAGCGCCTGCCTTTGGCTCAGGACGTGACCCTAGAGTCCTGGGATCAAGTCCCACATCAGGTTCCCTGTGTGGAGCCTGCTTCTCCCTCTGCCTATGTCTCTGCCTCTCTCTGTGTCTCTCATGAATAAATAAATAAAATTTAAAAATTTTTCTAAAAAAAAAATAATAGTTGCTTTATTATCTGTGTGTTCTCTTACTGAGTGCATAAATATTTACAATTGTTATATACTCTTGTTGGATTGTTCCTTTTATCATAATATAGTATCCTTCTTTGTCTCTTATGATTTTTGTTTTAAATCCTATCTTTATTTGATATAAGTATCACTATCATTGCTTTCTTTTCACTTCCATTTGCTTGATAAACGTTTATCTCTTCAGTTTCTTTTTTTTAATCTCTTCAGTTTCAATCTACATGTGTCTTTTCCTCTCATGTGGGTCTCTTGTAAGCAGCATATATGTCTTTTTTTTTAATTGTTATTTATTTATGATAGTCACAGAGAGAGAGAGAGAGAGAGAGTAAGAGAGAAAGAGAGAGAGAGGCAGAGACATAGGCAGAGGGAGGAGCAGGCTCCATGCACCGGGAGCCCGACGTGGGATTCGATCCGGGGTCTCCAGGATCGCGCCCTGGGCCAAAGGCAGGTGCTAAACCGCTGCGCCACCCAGGGATCCCCTGTCTTTTTTTTAATCCATTCAGTTGCCTTATGTCTTTGATTAGAGCATTCAGTCTATTTATATTCAAAGTAATTATTGACAGGTATGTACTTATTGCCATGTTGTTTTAAAGTTGTTTTTGTACTTCTCTGTTCTTCTCTTACTGTCTTGTGGTTTGATGACTCCCTTAAATAATGTGCTTGGATTCATTTCTCTTTATTTCTTGCATATCTAGTACAGGTTTTTTTTTTTTTTAAGATTTTATTTACTCATGTGAGAGAGAGAGAGAGAGAGAGGCAGAGACACAGGCAGAGGGAGAAGCAGGCTCCATGCAAGGAGCCCGATGTGGGACTCGATCCCGGGACTCCAGGATCATGCCCTGGGCCACGGTAGGCGCTAAACCACTGAGCCACCCAGGGATCCCCTCTAGTACAGGTTTTGATTAGTACTTACCATTAGGTTCAAATATAGCATCTATGCACAGAGTGTCTATATTAAGTTGATGATTGTTTAAGTTTGAACCCATTCTAAAAGCACTAATATTTTTACTCTCCTACCCAAAATTTATATATATATATATGATATCATACATTACATATCATACATACATATATCGTACATATCATATATATATATGATATCACACATTACATCCTTTTATTTTGTAACTCTCTTGACAGATTCTTATAATTGTTTTAGTGCTTTTGTACTTTAACCTCTGTACTCATTTTATTTTATTTTATTATTTTATTTAATTTTATTTATTTTATTTTATTTTTTAATTTTATTTTATTATTTATTTTTTTATTTTATACTGGTTTTAAAAGCAATTACTACTTCTATTGTGTTTGTATTTACCTCTAAAATCTTTTAATGGTATTCTTACCTCTGATTATGGCCTTTTCTTTCCACTCAAATAATTTCCTTTAACCTTTTTTGTAAGTCTGGCTTAATGATGGTGAACGCCTTTAATTTTTGTTTATCTGAGAAACACTTAATTCTAAATGGTACTACTGGGTATAGTATTCTTGGTAGAGTTTTTTTTTTGGTTGCAGTTTTTTTTTTTTTTTTCCTTTTAGCACTCCGAATATATCATTCTACTGCCTTCTGGATTATAAACTTTCCACTGAAAAATCATCTCATAGCTTTTGGAGTTTCTTTTATTGATAACTGTTTTCTTTGGCTGCTTTTAAAACTCTTTCTTTTTCACTACTTTTTGCTATTTTAATTATTACATGCCTTGGTGTGTAAGTCCTTGAATTAATTTTATTGATTTAATTTTATTATTTTATTTGACTTTATGTATTTATTTATTGGTGCAGGGATCTCTGTGCCTGATGGATATGGATGTCTGTTTCCTTCCACAGCTTCGAGTACTTTTCAGCTATTTCTTCAAATGAATTTTTTACCCTCTTTTCTCTCCTCTTTTTGTGATCCCTATAATGTGTTACTATATTGACATCACTGAGTTCCCTTAATCTATTTTCTTTTTTTTTTTTTTTTTCCTTTTTTACTTTTCAGCTTGATTGCTTTCCTATACTGTCTTCCAGCTCACTGATCCATTCTTCTGGTTCCTCTAATCTGCTCTGATTCACTCTAGTGTATTTTTAACTTCAGTTAATGAAAGTTCTTCATCTCTCGACCATCTCTCGTTGGTCTATTTTATGTTTTATATCTCTTTTATATCTCTTTGTTGAAGGTCTCACTGAGATCCTCCACCCTTCTCTCAAATTCAGGAAGTATCTTTATGACCATTGCTTTGAATTCTTTATCAGGCATATTGCTTATCTCTGTTTTATTAAATTCTTTTACTGTGGTTTTATTCTGTTCTTTCGTTTAAGGGGCATATTCCTCTGTCTAATCACTTTGTCTAACTGTATGATTGTTTCTATGTATTAGGAAAATCTGCTACATCTCCTGATCTTGAAAGTAGTGGCCTTATGTAGAAGAGCTCCTGTGGTACCCTCTAGTACAGTGTTCCTATTCTCCAAAACCAGGCTTGCCTATGTGGGTTGTGTACACCCTACTGTTGTGGCTAAACTTTGTTTGCCTTCAGTCCAGCTGGCTACAATGTCCCACTGTGCCTGCAGTAGATTTGCTGTTAAGAGGCCAGTCAGAGGCTTGTGGTTGGACAGTGTCAGCAATCAGATGAGATACCTAACATTAGCCTGTTTGCTGGTGGCTGTAGTCACACTAAACTATAGGGTACTTTCCTTGTTTTGTCTCCTGAGAGGCCTGTAGCCCAACCAAATATCTGCCCCCCAGTTCAGCTATTGAGACTGCAGACCTACAGCATCCTTTCTCAGCCTTGTCCCCTGAGAGGATTTTGTTGGTGGGCAGGGCTGGCAGTTAGGCCAGATGCCTGCTGTGGCTGCAGAGGCACTGATTGCAGGACATTTTCTCTATACTATCATTTATAAGGTTTGGCTTCTGAATGCACTGGGGTGTGTGGTTATCTTTCCTTCTCCTCAGATACAGATCCCTAGAGGGACTGCTTGCAACATGAAACATGGCAGGAGCTGCTCCTACTACATGGGGCCAGTTGGATAGGGCAGATTTGTGGGAGAACATGGGGGCAAAGTTCACGGTGTTAGAAAGCTAGATGGAAAGCGTTCATGCTATTTCCTGTAGGTATCAGACTATCTAGGCTGGGACGGAAGAGAAATGGTGCCTGCCAACCCTTTTATTCTTCGAGAAACCTCCTGAAGATCTCTGTACCTCCAGCATATGTTCTAAGATTAGCAAATAAATACATCTTCAAGAGGTTATATCCCAGGTAGTTTTTAAACTGCTGCTTCTATGCTATATCTCTGTGGGGTTGTTATGCTGTCTCCTTTAAGAGTGGAGACTCAGTTTCCTATTGCTTGCCAGCTCTCCTACAGCTGATCCTGCTAAGTTTTTAAGATGCCAGGAGTTAAGCCCTGCTGGTTATAAAACCTCATGAAATTAAGCTCCACTGGTTTTCAAAGCCAAATGCTATGGGGGCTCATCTTCTAGGTTGGATGCACTGATGTGGCTGCTATCTAAATATGTTTGTGGGACCAGGTGAGCTTAGGATTCACCTATTCTACCTTCTTCATGGACGTCTGTCCTAGTTTTAGATCCACTTTTTTTTTTTTTGTTTTGTTTCATTTATATTCTTTTGTCTCCTTGGATTTCAGTCTGGGACATTTCTTTTAACCTATCTCTAAGCTCACTGATTTTATCCTTGGTCTTGTCAACTGTACTAATGAGCCCAGGACAGGCATTTTTCATTTACAGTGTTTTTGTTTACAGTTACACTGTATTTGTTTTAGCATTTATTCTTATATGTAGATTTTTCTCATCAATCTACTTATGTTCCCAGTGATATCTGCTTTTACATTATAACTCTTTGTTTGTTAATCATGGTTAGGCTAAATTTCCTGGCTGATCATTCTGGCATCTGTGCTTTCAAACCATGTGTTTCTTCTTGTCTCTTGACATGCCTTGGATTTGGAGTTGAAACCTTCTATATTTTTGATTGGAGAAAAGATTGTGTTGTCATTGCTATTTACAATGATTAAACCACCACCTAAAAATGTACTGGGGGGATCCCTGGGTGGCTCAGTGGTTTGGCGCCTGCCTTTGGCCCAGGGCGAGGTCCTGGAGTCCCGGGAACGAGGCCCACGTCGGGCTCCTGGCATGGAGCCTGCTTCTCCCTCCTCCTGTGTCTTTGCCTCTCTCTCTCTCTCTCTCTCTCTCTCTGTCTATCATAAATAAATAAATAAATAAATAAATAAATAAATAAATAAATAAATAAACAAACAAATAAATCTTAAAAAATAAACTTAAAAAAATAAAAATAAATAAAAAATAAAAATGTACTGGAATTAAGAGAGGTTTAAAAAAAAAAAGCAGTAGAGAGATGCCTGGGTGGCTCAGTGGTTGAGCGTCTGCCTTTGGCCCAGGGTGAGATCCTGGAGTCCCGGGAACAAGTCCCATGTCGGGCTCCTGGCATGGAGCCTGCTTCTCCCTCCTTCTGTGTCTTTGTCTCTCTCTCTCTCTCTCTCTCATAAATAAACAAACAAACAAACAAACAAATCTTAAAAAATAAACTTAAAAAAATAAAAATAAATAAAAAATAAAAATGTACTGGAATTAAGAGAGGTTTAAAAAAATAAAAAAAAGCAGTAGAGAGATGCCTGGGTTGCTCAGTGGTTGAGCGTCTGCCTTTGGCTCAGGGTGTGATCCCAGAGTCCCAGGATTGAGTCACACATCAGGCTTTCTGGATAGAGCCTGCTTCTCCCTCTGCCTATGTCTCTGACTCTCTCTCTCTCTGTGTCTCTCATGAATAAATTTAAAGAAAAATCTTAATTTAAAAAAAAGGCAATACAGAAAGCCTAGAGAAGAGTGACTTAGGACTTAGGTTATGGTGGAAAAGAAAAGGTATAGATTAGAAAGAGATTATAGGATATATCTATCCCAAACAAAAATTATGCACATGCTTTAAAAAATACTAGTTAGTGGTGTCTGACAATAAAATGTGTATTATCCCACACTTCATTCTTAGATTCTGTGCACCGAGAAGCTGACTTCTTTGGGATGGTTCAAGAATATCTCTTTTATTTTGGTTCTTGCTTGGATTCCACCCAAAGGAGGTATACTGTCAAAGATGAGAGCTGGAGTGTATGTGAGGAGAGTATGTTTGAGATATTTGTCCCTTCAAGTTTCCTTCTGCAGAATATTTTATTAGAGGTCACCTCCCTGTTTCACAACTTATCTTTTACAGTTATATAATACATTTTGCTCTCTCTGGCTTCTGGAAACAACTCTTTCCCCTAACCTTTCAGGTATAGGGGTGACAACAGCCAGCTTCCAACTATTCCTAAATCCAGGGTGATCTATTCATCTTGTTGATTTCCTTTATCCCTAAACCTATCTCTCTGCCTCTGCTTTATTTTGATTACTCCTTTTGAGTATACCCAGTGTTTCCTGCTGGGATCATGATGGCTAATGCAGTAGCACCTAGCTCAGTTTCTACCGCAAAGAAGGCAATTACTAAGTAGTATATTTGTTTTGTTGTTATAGAGGGGAGGAAGAAGGGAGAGAGAGAGAGAGAGAGATGAAACAGAGACTATAGTACAAAAGGATATAAGGATTTGATCCTGTTGACTTTAGAATTCTGTGCCATAAGAAGAGTGAGAAGTCAAATACCTAGTTTGTCAGAAACATAAGAAAGATTGGATAAATAGTTCACTGTGGGACATGGAGATAAATGATCCATATGATGGACAAAAAGTCAACATTAACATGCAACTGAAGAGGCCTGTTAAAAATAAAATGGCTAGAGAAGTGATTAGTTGAAACGTAAATTTGGGATTAACTCAGACATAGATGAGAAGCAGTGCATAATAAAGATAAACTTATAAAATAATGTCATGTTTGAATACTCAGAGAAAAATTAAGAGCCCATACATAGACATTTTTTAATGGAAGGATAATTTTTAATTTTTTAAGGAAGGATAGAAAGTGAAAGTAGGTGATTCCATGTCAGAGAAGAGAAAGGAAAATTTAGGTTTTTAAAAAAATTGGTCTATAGTTTTGAATATTGCTAAATTTGAGGATATCAAAAATCAAGAGCCTTTTTTAATGTAACTGCTAGCAATGATTGTGAATTTTCAAAGAATGGTATTTCTTAATTTTCACACCAAAATATCACTGTAACAGAGGGAAACAAAACTATTTGGGCCTGAGGGTAGGGATAAAAAGTGGTGGTATTATGATACTTCATCTTATTATCTTATCAAATTTTTAAGAAAAAAAAAAGGAAACTCTTTTCCACTAAAATATATCTTTTGTTTTATATAGAAAAATATTTTGAAACTACTATATTTTTTCAAGGGACATCCGTAACACATTACCACAAATTGGATGGGTCAACACAACAGAAATATATTCTCTCAGATATTTGGTGGTGAGCAGTTCAAAATGAAAGTGTAGGCAGGGTTCATTCCTTCTTGAGACTCTGAGGGAGAAATCACCCCATACCCCTTTCCTAGCTTCTGGTTCTTGCTGGCAATCCTTGGCATTTTTTGGCCTATAAATGCGTCACTCCAATTTGTTTCCATTTACACACTACTTTCTTATCTGTGTTGTGCCCAAGATCACGAATCCGAGAAACCACCAAGGAGCCGACACCGATGCAAACACATGAGGGTTTATTTACAAGCTCGAGCTTGGGTCCAAGTATACCCGACACAGCGGAGCAGGGACTTGGACCCCGAGGTGGGTGCCAGCTTAGTTTTATGGGCTGGTCTAGGGGATCTCCAGAAGGGGGGGAGGAATTTCTCAAGTTCTGTTTACATTCTGATATGGGGCTTTCAAGAGCATTAAGCTCTATTCTTATTCTAATATGGGGCTTCCAGCCACTGGCTTGGGCTCTGTTCTCATTTTAATATGGGGCTTCCTGCCCTTGGCTTGGGCTCTGTTCTTATTCTAATATGGGGCTTTCTAGGACGTTAAGCTGTAAGATGTTTTCTTCCTGTAACTGAAGTAATGTAAATTTCAGCTCTTATTCACAGCGGCCCGGGATGGCTGTACTTGTGCTAACGCTGAACTTAAAGTGGAATGGCCTTAATTTTCTCGGCCTCCACAATCTGTATCTCCAGGGTCATTTGCACTTTGTATTTAGGTTTTCCCCTAATCTAATATGATGTCATCTTATATCTACAAAGCCTCAAATCCCAAATAAAGTCACAATCTGAGGCTCTGGATGGACATGGATTTTGAGAGGCCATCACTCAACCCACTACTGCTACCCAATTATTTTTTTTTCTCAGAAAAACACCTCTACTTAAAGTTTATGATGTAACACAATTTACCATTTTTATCTATTTGGTGGCTTGATGATTATGAATAGTTCAGTGGGATAAGCAATAGCTTATATGAAAGAGAAAGGAACCAGATTTCAAAGTATTAAGGAATAAGTGAAATAAAGTTTTAAATTAGAGAAGTATAGAGCTCTTGGTCAGTGGCTTTAACAGTGGAAGGATAGGGAGAGGATGAGTAGATCAAGAGCTTTGTAGACATAAAGGAAGGGTGCTTTTTGGAAGTGAGACCTAAGAATATTTTGGGGAAGAATGAAGATATTGAGTTACAAGTAAATGGTTTGTTTAAACTAAGATAAAATTGATAAGGTCTTAAGCAAACAGACAAAAAGTCACATCAAGAATAAAAGTTCAGATGTGTTGAGCCTTTGCTAAGGAGCTTCTCTTTAGACACAGCGGTGGGGCGGGGGAGGGGCATATGGAATCACTGTAAAACAGAGTAGGGATGTGAGGGGAGATCCATCCAATATGTTGTGGGATCTTAGATGCCAACTTTTTAAAAATTTTTAAGCATTTTTCCTTTAAGATGTAATATGTTGCAATCATTTATGACTTGCTCCACCCTGCTGAATGAAAAATAAACAAAAACAAAACATTGCATTTTGAATTAAATGGATTTTGTTGACTTGTGGAAAAATAGAAAAAAAATCAGGGAAAATATTTTCTGTAATACTTAAGATTGGGACATTTTCTAATGTGAAGGGGGAAAAAAAAAGTTCCTGTGAATTTTTACAGGAATGTAGCCATTATAGGCTCCCAGTTGCAAACTTTCTCTTCCATTAACAGCAAATAAGGTTTCTTGTTTAGGGCCTGTAAAGCAATTCTAATGATCTGAATAAGCCTGGAGGCCCTTCAAAAATTTTACAAGGAAAATTAATTGAAGATTCACTGTCCTTGGAATTTACTGCTATTGGCACTTAATAGCTCAGACAAATTCTCTCTCATGTTTCTGAATTACTGGGGCATTTTAGCACTTTTCTCTTCAGTCATTGTTCTGTGTGACCACAATTATATCCATATTTATATAATCCCCCATGCCCTCATGAGTACGTACCTATTTGCTATTTAATTTGTAGGAATTTTGAAGGATTATAAATTTAACTTAAGCTTTTTGCTGTCTGTATTATCACATAATATTCAGTGTTAATTGACAATTGTTCTTTTTCTGATTCAATTATTTTGTTTTGAGTTGAGATTCTCTTAAGGAGAATTAATCTGGCATTATAAAGAAGAAGTGTAATACTTGAACACATAAGAGATACACACAACAGCACTCAAAGACCTAAAATACATTCTGCCCTTCTGGCAATGTGGCTATGTTCTCTCTTGCTATTGCCATCTTGCCTCTGATTATTGAAATTGAAAGACTAGAGTAAGATAAAGAGCTGCTGCTTCTCACAAATCCACTTACTGTGAACATTTAGTAGCTCTGTTTTCATTAACTGAAGCCCTATGTACATTTTGGGTTTTATTGAGCATTCTATAGCCCTGAAGAGAAAGATCCATTTCATTCAAATTACACTTTACAACAAAATGTAAAGTAGTTGTGTTAATCCAAAGATGACAAAGACAGTACAGTATTAAAATCACCACACCCTAAACAATTATGACCAACATTTTTGTTTATGAATTAGGCTAGGTGTGTGTTTTTCCATGATTTAAGGTGACCAAGGCATTGCAATGATAATGGAGCAGGTCAAAGGCTCAAACAAAGCCTTAGCTTTCATATTACAATTCAGTTTCCTGCAGAAAGGGAATGCCCCAGGAGTAGACAAAGGACTAGTGGCCATGGTATAGCTAATCACATCTTTAGGAAGGGGTGTTGAGACAAGAGCCCCTGAAAGTCAGTGGCTGGGCAGGACCAGGGAGAAACTTCAGCGGTTGGTCTCCCGTATGCACAGATGAAAGGCTGCAGAGGATACAAGTTGGCAGGTATGCTACTGGCCTTAGGGTACTCAGGAGCTCTGAGGACAAGGACCATTCAGGAGTTGAGCAGAATTTTTAAAATACCTTTAACTAGTTTGCCAGAATTATATACAACACGATTTAAACTTACAGAGCTATTTTGAAACTACACATTTCTGAGAGGGTGGCCTACATTTCCCGCTCTGACTTAAGACTTAGGCAGAGTGTGTTTTGCATGACCTTTCTCATTTTGATAAAAACGGTTTAAGAATCAGGCTGATTTCTGCCTAATCAGCAGGGATGTTGAGAACTCACTCCTGCAGTTTCTGCTGACACTTATTTATGGGATTTGCTGATGGCAGATAAGAAGACATGAGAATGTGAAAACCCATGGGTGGGAGAGAGAAGAGTGGATAACAAGGCAGATGCACTATCTACTTAATTTCAGTAAAAACCAAAACTTTAAAGTTAAATGAAAGATAGAACTGAGGGATGTACAAGATAGGAGATGTGAAGTCTCATGCAATTTCAAAACTGATAAATCTCTGATTGGTGCACAATGGAGGATCTTCCGTTTAACCACATAGCAATGTTCATAAATTCTTTGGCTGTGGAAGATGCACTATAAGAATATACACTCACATTTTTAAAGCAAATATATCTGTGCTTCTGCATCTGTCTGTGTGTTTGATACACCATCGATTTTTATTAACAAACAGTAAATTTTCAAGTTCCCATAAATGCTAGAGAAGACAAATCTATTTTATATTTTTATTTATAAATCTATTTTTACATATTGGTTTGTCAAATAAGCAAGTTTTTTTTTCTTTTTGAGAAATTGTTAAACACATACACGAGTAAGTGAAAAGTATACTGAAGGCCCATATACCATTCTCACATATGTTGTTCTCAACAATTCTGTACCTTTTACAAACTTTATCTTTCCTAAACACCTGCTTTTTGGGGGAGTATGTCAAAACAATTCAGGTCATGCCATTCATAATTCTCCATATTTATTTCCTAATGAGAATGACTCTGAATAAAAATTTACCATAATCACACCAAAATAAATGGATAATTATCATCTAATAATTATAAAATTCCCCAACTCAAGGATGAATTTTACTGTGGGTTTGCTCACATCACCTTTCCTACAATTTTCATTCATTGCCACACTGCATTTCATATTATTCCAAAGTCTAATTTGTATTCTAGAGTAGGCTGTGTGTGTGTGTTTGTGTGTGTGTACATGTCCATGCATATAATGTAATTGAAAACCAGGTCATTCATACTATAGAATAACTCACATCCTGGGTATGGCTAGTTGCTTTGGCATGGTGTATTACCTTATTCCTCTAATCCTTTGTTTCTAATAAAATGGATGCTTGATTTACAATCTTGTTTAATTTTTTTGGTTAGCAACAATGTTTTACAAGTGCTTCTGTGCACTTCTTACCAAATCACTTTACATGATGCATATGAAATCTATTTGTTCTCCTTTTAATATTAAGTTATTGTTTACCAGTATCATCTTTATAAATTTCTCTGACATTTCATGTAATTGCTTTCAAATCCAGATTTCAATGGAGACTGATGATTTTTGTGGAGTATCATAATGAACATGAACTGATGGTATATCATATATACATATGCCAGCTGTGTTTTTCAAAATACTCCACTGCAGATGGCAGAGTCTTGCTCGGGAACACTAGAGTTCTGCCTTGTGTTAGTAAGACATTGGGTCTTACCATAAACTCCACAAGGTGGGCTTTATTACCACCAGTACTGCTAATGTTATTAGGTTCGCTATATTAAACAGCCCATGTATCAGGGCTGCTTATTAGCACAACCTGAACCAGCTGCTAATTCCCTTTCCATCTTCTTGCACAATTCATACAATCACCCATTGATATCCCCTGATATATAGATCAGAGCAATATTTATAGGTGTGAAGTATTCTTCCTGAAGGATCCTGTGAGATGTTTTTCTTCCTTAGATTTATATTTGTTCAATTCATGGACCTACGGCAGAATACTTTCCTTCTCTGGGCTCTGATCAAAACTGGCAGCCACTCATGTTACCTGGCACAAGATTATAGTAGTACCCAAGTATAAAATGCATTGTCTACAGGAACCAGAAGTCTAATGTATTACACTTTTTTTCTCCATGTGTAATGTGTAAAGTAACATACTTTGGGAGACGTTGTGTGGTGGTGACATGTTTTAGGATGTCCAACACCAATGGACACCTAAAAATGTCTGAATATTTGTAAAGTTCTTAGGATTTAACTCCTACCCTCTGAAGTCCATATGTCTTACCAGGGCAATGTAATAGCTACTTCTTGCCCAACTAGTCTAATTAGCATAAATTCATCAATGTAGAGGACTAGTATGCTATTCTGTCCCAAGTATAGTTGGCCCAGGTTCATTTAGTCTGTACCATGACTAGATGGCAAAGCTATAATTCTGGGAAAGACTGAAAATGTAGACTTTGATCCATTCTAAGTGAATGTAAATTGTTTCTGGTTATCCTGTTAGACTGGGATAGATAAGAATGCAGTCATCATTTAATGGGCACGTACCAGGTACCCCAGGATATCTTAAAGTGCATTATTATAAAAGCCACAGCTGACAAACAGCTTCCAGTATGTAGGTGAGTATGCAATAATATATTCTTGTTATGTTTCTTATAAAGACCCAAACACGAATTACATAGAGAAGGAATGGGGACCACCATCTCTGCCTCCTTTAGGTCTTTAAGGGCAACATTTACTCTACTAATCCTCAAGAATGTGATATACACAATAGATTTTGATCTTGGCCAGAAATGAGAAGCAGGTTCAGATCTTTCCATTAGACTTTCCCTACTTTTCATTGATTTTTGACTTGTAATTAAAAAAATTTAAGGCATGGATGGTCCCATCTACCAGATACATTCATTTTATTCATACAGAAATTGATGAATTGTGTGCCTGGATGCAGTAGGATGCTATAAAGTATGCTGAGCAAGTGGTGCATTAACTACCTGGCTCAGATATTGTCCCACTATAAATTGAGGCTTATTGATGCTCAGATCCTTGGATATCGGACCTTGTGAGCAAAAATTCTATAATACTTTTAGTGTTCCTCTCTCCGCAACAAGTAAGTACATAATTGTTACAGATTCTGTTAGGGAAGAAATTTAAAATCATATACAGTTTTCATAGTACTGCAAAGTCCTTGATACTGGAGTCATGATCTCACTTTTAGGAGTAGGTTCTAGTTCAAAAACCTACTTAGCTTCAGAAATTGGGAAATGAATAGTGTCTTTGATTGGAAGTGATGCCTTTAACCTCTAAGTATTCATCCTTGATGATGTTCTGGTTGTATACATTACTACCATTCTTAGTTGTTGATATATTTGCCTCCAGGGTTGCCATATTCAACTGACCATCTCCATATCTTTCTGCAAGTCAGGACTCGTTGGCCATTACTCTTTTGCTAAAGCATAATTTTGTGTACCTTGATTCTAATAATAAACTATACTTTTCCCACATCTCCCTAACTCTTATTTTAGGATCCTACGATATTAATTATATGGTATATAGTCTAGTTCTATAATTGTCTTGTATCAGTCCTAACCTACAAACCAGGAGTGTTGTACTTCTTCTTCATGCTGGTGCTCTTCTTATTAGGGCATTCCTTATTACTTTAAAAAATATTGTATCTCATTGGCTACCTATGGAACATATTCATCTGCTAGGTTTTCTGGACTTAAATAGCATATCCATCCTATAAAAATGATTTCCCCATGCTTTTTGATATCTGCCATTTCTGAGTTCATGTGGAATGTGTTCCAGCTTTTTCATTCTAAGAGCTACTCTAAAAGAATGTTTACCTTTTCTCCCAACATATTTACCTGGTCATTAAGTGTTATCCCCTAGGTGAGTGCTTCCATATCAATATTTTTCCTTATGCAGCTTTATATTCTGCTTCCCTATATTTAGTCCTCCCAAAAATCAAGTTCTGTATTCAGTTTCCCATCTTATGCTAGTCCCATGTTGGCTATCTCTGCCAATGAATACTGTATTGCCTTAAAAAGCACAAGTATGTTTTGATTTAGTCCTAGTCATTGGCCTAGTGGGCATGAGAGAACAAAGGATAGATTTGGGGATTATGACCATGTGTTGTCTTGCAGGTAAGAAGCAATAAGCACGCTTCTGAAACAGGGTAAATGGGGCTGCTTCTGTAGACTTAAAGTATTCAGGAGATTAAGGATTTAAGATTTTTGAGTGAATCAAACCATTATTTCTGGGTGCTTATCCTGTATCTTAGAGTCTCATTAATCTCCCTTCAGGATCCTTACTCAGCAAGACTAATTTGCCCAACTTGAGACTTAAATTCTGGAGCAATCTGCTGTTACATTCAAGTCTTTGCCTATGTTTTCCCCCTTTTTATTTTTGCCATGTAAAGGATAGAGGGTCTTTTTATATAAAGTGGCAGTTTAAAATAATGTTATACTCTTCCTATTAAAGGTGGTGACTATGCCCTTCTCCTTGAATCTGGGTGGGGTTGTGATTATATTATCCATTAGAGCAAGCAGAGATTAATGCTATGTGATGTCCATCTTCTGGGAAACTCCTTTTGGAGCATTGAGTCATTATTTAAGAAGGGATTACCGTGGGACTCAGTGGTTAAGCATCTGCCTTTGGCTCAGGGTGTGATCCTGGGGTCCTGGGATCAAGTCACTCATTGGGCTTCCTGTGGTGAGCCTGCTTCTCCCTCTGCCTCTCTCTCTGTGACTCTCAAGAATAAATAAATAAAATCTTAAAAAAAAAAAAAAGAAGGGACTACCCTGACTCCTCCATACTATAAGAAATCCATGCCACATGCCGTATGAAATGGCATGGATAAGAACTTTGGTCCTCAGTCGCACTTGAGACAAATTGTTGAGTCATCCCAACATAGCATTAGATATTTGAATGAAGATGTATCCAGATGATGACAGCCTCTGGATATTGAGTTATACTCTCAACCAAGTTTTCACATAACTGTGGCATCAACAAGATATCCCTCCTCTATCTGAGATACTCCTGACCAGCAGAATCTATGAACCAGTGTAATGAAATGGTTGTTGTAAACAACTAAGTTTTGGTGTAATTAGTTATGAACGAAGTTGATAAACAGAATTCAGTACCTGAAATACATAGCATTATCTTTAGGATTAGATAAGCAAAAAGGTTGAAAGTACTGAGAGGTAATGGATAGCTGCAGCCTGGAAGAAAGTGTGAAGGGTTTAAAGTGAGAAGAATGCTGTCAAAAGCTGGAGGAAAGGAGACTTCTTTTATGTCATGGCAGAAAGCTTTGTAAAACTCTTGCCTGTATTAATGTAGAAAGTAGAATATGTAATAATAACATGACTGCTATTAAGGGGCATTTCCAGACAAAATGTTAAAAGTGCCAACTGGTTCTTTTATTTTCCTTGATAAGAACAGATAGAATAACAGAAACTAAAAAAGAAATGTTCAATCTTAAACAACATTTAGAAGGAATATAAATTTTCAGTCCCTCCAGTCAACAAAAGAATACCAAATAAAGAAATGTATTTGGATAAAAGATAAACACAGGAAAAAAATGAAATCCTCAGAAAAATATAATACCTAATAGAAACATTTTGATGGATAGAAAAAAAAAAAAAACCCTGAAAGTGATGTAAAAAAAACGGTATGCCTATTTAGTCCCCATTAAAAATAGAGCTCTTCAGAGTATCTTAATATTGAGGACATGGCCACTCAGCATCTTTACAGTGAACCAAAAACAGACAAGAACAAATCTTGAAGAGATTAGTTCATGTGGCTTTTGTCTAATAGAATCAATTAGAAATTGATCTTTGGAGACCCAAACATGGTCTTGAAAGGATTTTACTTGTTTGTATACTCTCTCTCTTTAGATCCAAAGTGCATATAGACTTTTAGATCCTTAAATTCTCTGGAATTTTGCTGAAACCATAGGAAACTCTGTGGAAATGGAATAATGACTGAAATGGAATTAACCAAGAGCTAGAAGTCCTAAACAAAATGCCCTAAAGAATCAGTTATACAGAACAAGAATAATCTCTAACAAAGGAACTGACCACTGGTTCCTTGTTCAATTTCAGAATTACTATGGACTAATGACTTCTATGTGCCTCTCCCATCCTTCCCCCCATTTGAATAGGTTTCCCTGTTTCATGATAGTACTTTGGAATATATAGGACAACTAGTCTCTTCAGTGTGCAGATTTTCAAGTGCAGGTATTTCATACCCTAAACATTGTACTAAAGGAGCATCATCTACATATAGATTTGATAAATTGACAATATCCAGGACTTTTAGCACAATCCTGAAGTCAAAATGAGAAGAGAATTGGGGGGATTTTAGAAAGGGGAGAGTGTATTTCTCATATGGAAAAAATAGAAATAATTTGTTGCAAGAGGGTGATTGTGGAAGTTTTAAAAAATGATTGTTAAGTTCTTGGACACTTCTCTGCTGAGAGGGGGGATCTATATCACGTACCTTTCTATCTGACTGGGCTTGTGTCTGCTTCAACTGGTATAGTGCCATAAAAGTTACTCTTACTTCTGAAGTTAGCTATACAATAAATTGCAGTTTCTGCCTCATGTCCTGGGATACTAACTTTTGGCACCTTAAACCCCAATTTAAGAAGTCTGATTACTCTGAGGCCTATATGCTGTGAGGAAACCCAGTCCACAGGGATAGTCCATGTCCACATAGATAGCAATTTTCTGAGCTGAGCCAAAATTGAATGTCAACCCAGCTTAGGTGCCAGACATGTTAATGAAGACACCTGCAGATAATTCCAGAACTCAGTCATTGCATTAATCCCAGCTGTTCTGTCTTCCCAGATACTGTGGAGGAGAAAGTCATCCTTGATATGCCCTTTCTGAATTCCAGACCACAGAATCTGTGAGCATAATAAAAAGGTTGATTTGTACCACTAAGGTTTTGCAAGATCTGTTATGCTGCAATAGTAACTGTAACATATGTTGCCAAGGAGGCCCTCTGGCTTTCACACTTAGCATTTAATTGATGATTAATGGCCCTGAGGAGTTTTTCATTATCATTCTCCAGTGCAGGGTTCAGTAAACTAAAGCCCCAGAGCCAAATCTGGCTTATGTTTGTTTTTGTAAAGACTGAGAGCCAACAGTGGTTTTATATTTTTATAGGATTGTATAAAGAAACAAAAACTAACAAACAAAAAGTAAAAGAAAAAAGAAATTACTACAGAGACTCCATGTGACCCTCAAAGCCTAAAATATTTACTATCTGGCCCTTTACAGAAGATGTTTACCGACTCCTGCTCCACAACACCATTTACCCAAGCAATAGCAAGCCAATCCCATTGTCAATATAATTAAAATTTCTCATATATTACTTAATTACATACTACATTACACCAGCTTTTTAATTCCTTTCTCCAGTTTTATGTTGTAGTTTACCACCACTGTCAAGTTTCAATACCATTCATGATAAAAACTCTCAGCAAACTAAGAATAAACAGGAACATCTTCAACCGACAGATAAAGGATGTCTATGAAAACAAAACAAAACCCTACCAGTAACATTACATTTTCATGTGAATGATTGAGAACAAAATATGAGTATTCAATTTGACCATTTAAGTCCTAGCCCTGTGATAAGGTAACAAAGTGATTTAAAGGCATATAGATTGGAAGAAGTAAAATTTTTAATATTTGTAGACATATGCTTGTGTTAGTAAAAATCCTAAATTATTTACCTAAAAGTTACTTAATTACCTAAAAGTTACTTAAACTAAGTGAATTTCACATCAGAGAATACAAAGTAAGTCCCCAAATTACATTTTAACATAAGCAAAAGAAAAAAATAAATATGTTTAGGATTTGTACACTAAAACTATAGAGAACTGAGAACTTTTTCTTTTAAACTGAGAATTTTTAAAAATAAACTTAGAGATACAGTGTTCATGTACTGGAAACCTTGATTTATAGGCTTAATTCATCTATAGATTTGACAATGGATTTTATTTCAAAATGTTGTCAGGCTTTTTATAAGAATTGACAAGCTGATTCTAAAAAAAAAATAAATAAATAAAATTACTTGCAAAAACAAATTACCCACAATTTGACAATACGATTTTGAAAAAGAAAGTTGTGAGAAAAATATAAAACAAGATGAAATCAGAGAGGGAGACAAATAATAAAAGACTCTTAACCATAGGAAACAAACAGGTTTTCTGGAGGGGAGGATGGGAGTGGGAAGCAGGGTAACTGGGTGATGGACATTAAGGAGAGTAATAATATAATGAACATTGGGTGTAAGACTGATGAATCACTGCCCTCTACCTCTGAAATGAATAATACATTGTGTGTTAATTAATTGAATTTAAATTAAATTTTTAAAAAGTTGAAGTAATTCTAATTACTTGATTTCTAAATTTAAAATGTACGCCTGAGAGGCTTAGTGGTTGAGCATCCTCCTTCAACTCAGGGCATGATCCTGGAGTCCCTGGATTGAATTCCACATTGGGCTCCCAGCATGGAGCCTGCTTCTCTCTGCCTGTGTCTCTATGTCTCCCAACCTGTGTCTGTCATGATTAAACAAATAAAATGTTTTAAAAAACAAAAAAATAAAAAATAAACTTAAAATGTAATCTAAACAGTATGATATTTCTATTTGGATACACCTAGGACAAAGAAAAACAAAAGTCCAGAAAATATATAGTCAGTTGTTTTGAAAAAAGTGCCAAGATAATTCTTTGAGGAAAGAATAAGTTTTTCAATATGTTTCTACAAAAATATTATTTATATATAAAATGTAGAACATATGAACCTTGACACTTATCTCACACAATACCATAAATGAATTAAAAGGGACTAAAAGCATTAATAAAGAAATAAAAGAAACATTCTAGAAGAAAATGTAAGAAAAATGTCCATAATTTTGAGCCAGGCAAAAATTCTTAACACAAAAATGTTAATTACAAAAGAAAAATAGTGATGTTGGATTTCATTGTTAAGAACAAGCATAAAAGAAACAAATGTTTTTCAAAAAAGAAAATTAAAGGGAAAGCCACATATATTGAGAAAGAATATTGTGAATAAATCTCACAATAGACTTTTGTCCAAATTAAATAACTATTATAGCAATAGCAAAGTCAAAACTTGATAAAAAAAATATGCAACAAATCAGAACAGTTACATCATAGGACTACACATGCAAATAACTGATAAATTACTAATAAGTATAAATACTTACCATGTAAATTAAGTATTACTACCCAATCCCTGAAATGGTCAAAATTAAAGAGACCAACTTCACTTCATGTTGGCTAATGTGTGGGACAACAGGGATTCTCCAACATTGCTGGCTGTAATGTAATACGGTACAAATACCAGTGCCAGCTTCACGGGAATATGGCTAGTCCAGTGACACAGGGCAGGTTTCTACCTCAGAAGAGTCTTGTGTTTGGCTTAAAATTCTGCTGTCTCATCTTGAAATTTGTTTTTGTTGTTGTTGTTGTTTTTTAAGATTTTATTTATTTATTTGACAGAAAGAGAGAGCACACAAGCCAGCAGAGGGAGAAGAAGCAGGCTTCCTGCCAAGTGGATCCCAAGACCCTGGGATCCTGACCTGAGCTGAAAGACACTTAAACAACTGAGCCTCCTGGGTGCCCCTCATCTTGAAATTCTTAATTTTTGAACAAGAGATCTCAAATATTCATTTTGTACTAGTCCTCACAAATTTATGTAGTTGGTCCTGATAATCATTTTGGTATACAAATCAGTTTCTTATAAAGTTACACATACTTGCTGTATGATGTAGTTTTTCTACTCCTAGTTATTAACTAAAAAGTAATAGGTACATAGGCCCTTAAAGTAATTTTTAATGAATGCTCAAAGCAGTTTTATTCATAATAGCCTCAACTTCAAATAAAAAATGTAATAGGCCTTCATAATGGAATACTAAGTAGCAATAAAAACAAATTATTGACCAATGGAGCAACATGGATAAACCTCAAAAAACATGTGAGAGAGAACAGCAGATGAGACTACATGAATATATATCTCTAAAATTCTGCAACAAACAAAACTAATCCAAAGAGATTCATGCCAAGCTTTGAAAGGTACACAGATTAACAAGGGAAAAGGAAAGAACTTTGGTTGGCCATAAAAATCATAGATCTACATACTGTAGATGATTACAAAGGCGTATGCATCTGTCAAAACTCATCAAACTGTATTTTTAAAATGGTTCAATACATTTGATTTTTAAAACTAAAAACCAGAAAAGTCCTTAAAGTTAAAAGTGAAATGAAACAGTGTACAATGTGATGACCAGAGCTAACAGGAAAGCTATTAAGAAAGTAGATACTAGGAGTTCTCATCCCAAGAAGGAATTTTTCTTGCATCTATATGATACAATGGAGAGTAACTAAACTTGTTGTGGTAATAACTTCACAATATTTGTAAATCAAACCAACATGCTGCATACCTTAAAATTATACAGTGATGTATGCCAATAATTTCTCAGTAAAACTGGGGGGAAAATAAATTTGAAAGCATAGTCTCAGAGGAAAAAAAAATAACCCAAGAAGTTTTGAACAACTTGATGGTAAACAGTTTAGAAATATGAAGAAGACAAAAAGAAATCATAAGAGACAAGAGATCTTGACAAGAAATCAAGACAAGAGATCTTGAACTTTACCTGTAAATTTTTTTTATTTTTTAAAAGATTTTATTTATTTATTCATGAGAGACAGAGACAGGCAGAGACATAGGCAGAGGGAGAAGCAAGCTCCTCACAGGGGGCCTGATGCAGGACTCAATCTCCAGACCTGGGATCATGCCTTGAGCCAAAGGCAGACTCAACTGCTGAGCCACCCAAGCGTCCCTCTAATTTTTTTTTTTTTCTGACAGAGGCATTAATGTTGTAACTGTAAGTCTATTTTGTGCATTTTGTAAGTTTAAACAAATGACTAAATATATTGAGATTTGGGGGGAGCCACCTATTTCACTGTGTAGGGAAGATAAAAATATGAAACTGTGGAAAGACCCAAATCACCTCTTTGGGCTGAAATTTGAAGTCAAGAGCTATACTCCAAGAAAGAAACTAAAAATTAAGGAAAGTACAAGTAAACCATTAATATCTCAAAAGAACCTGGGATCCATTGGCGAAATTATTGATTCATGACTAGGGCAGAAAAGTACAAGAAAGTCTATAATATCTTTCATTCCAGGAAGGGAAAAAAAAATGCTTGCTTATATGAACTTGTCAAAAGATCATAGGATCCAGTTGAAGAGTCTGTCACTGGCCTCTGTAGGGACAAAATGAATGCATTAGAAAATATAAAAATATCAATGAATCTGATTGTAAAAATCCTAAATATGTATAGATGGGGTGGTAGTAAAAGTTCTTTTTTTATATAGAAAATCTGCCACTAATAAATGTAGAACAAAATAATTAGAAAATAACCATCTGTTACCACTCTAATAACTAATTAAGGCAGGGCTCACCAATGGATGCTAAAATATATTAGCATCTAGAAAAGTTGTTAAGGAATGGGGTATTTATAGAATTCCAAATTGTCAAAATATAAATTGTTAATAGAGAAAAAAAGTATCTCATAATAGATAAATCTGATGATACTACCTTAACCAAATGGTCAAATTTAATATTACCATAACTGAGATCTATGCAAACCATGATAAACTGTAATAAGGATGTAGATCAACCATGTATTAGTCCCTGCCAAACTCTTCAACACAAATATAATCTACAACTAGACAAATACAAATTTAGGGATATTCATAAAATAGTTCTGAATACATGAAAATTTTAACCTCATGAAAGACAAGAGTAAATAATTAAAAAGAAGGGATCATAAACTCTTCTAACCACTGCATACAGTGCATAATTCTTAATTGGTTCCTTGATTGAACAACAATAAACAAAAACATCAAATAGTTATAAAAGACATTAGGGCAATTAGGGAAACTTAAACGTTGATAATTGTAGCATTTTTCAATGTCAAACTTACTGAGTATAACATTACATTCATATTAGATAATATCATTTTTCTTAGGAAATATATTCCAAAGCATTGAGAGGAGAAGCAATACTCTAAAATAGTTCAAGAACACAAGAAAAAGTACAAATGCAATAAAATGTGCATTGGTGAATTTGAGATTCATTTATAATTGTACTATTCTTACAACTCTCCTGTGATTTGAAAAATTTCAAATACAATCATTATATAAAAGATGCTGATAAGAAATAAAAGATAATGAATATTTTAGATCATTGATTAAACTATAAAATATAGTAGATATAAAAATATTTTTAAAACATAATTTACAAAAAAATATACTCATCAATAAAGTATATCAATATTATTCTATTATCAATAAATTGGATTTAAATACCAGAATAGATCGACAAAAACCCTACATTATGAGGATGCCTGGGTGGCTCAGTGATTGAGCTTCTGCCTTTGGCTTAGGGCATGATGCCGGGGTCTTGAGATTGAGTCCCTTATCAGGCTCCCCTCACGAAGCCTGCTTCTCCCTCTGCCCATGTCTCTGCCTCTCTCTCTCTCTCTCTCTCTGTGTCTCTCATGAATATATAAATGTTAAAAAAACCCTACATTTTGGGGATAAGATACATAAATACATATAATTTTCATTTTAAATAAGAGGGGGTTGTTCGATGAATAACATTTATTTTTAATAAATTTTGTTACACATAAGTATAAAGTATTTTCCAAATTATGAAAACTAAAAGAATCAAAAGTTATTTTTAAAGAAACATATAGATAAAAAATGAAAATGGGGATGCTTGGGTGGCTCACAGGTTGAACATCTGTTTGCCTTCAGCTCAGTGCATGATCCCAGGACCCTGGGATTGAGTCCCACATTGGGCTCCCCTCAGGTAACCCACTTCTCCTTTTACCTATGTCTTTGCCTTTCTCTGTTTGTCTCTGTGAATAAATAAATAAAATCTTTAAAAAAAATGAAAATGGAAATTTAAAGGAGGATTTAATTAGAGCAATAACAAAAATCAGATCACTAATATTAGCTAATATGAATGTATTAAACCTCTTTACTGAATTTACATCTCAACCAATCATCCAACTATGTGAGATTCAACAAAGAAGTTTAAGGGACATTTGAAAAACTGGAAAAAAAAAAAAACCCTGAAAAGAGAGAATCCTTTTTTTTCTATATTTTATTTATTTATTTATTCATGAGAGGCAGAGAGAGAGAGGAGGTAGAGACACAGGCAGAGGTTAAAGCAGGCTCCATGTAGGGAGCCTGACATGGGACTCGATCTTGGGACTCGATCTTGGGACTCCGATCACACCCTGGGCCAAAGGCAGGTGCTAAACTGCTGAGCCACCCACGGATCCCTGATAATCTTTTTTTTTTTTTTTTTTTTTTTTTTTAAGCAGCATTCTAAATCATTCTGGTTCATATTAAACAAATATTTATTTCCTTTCCACTTTTCTGGAGGAGAGGCTTTAGGTTGTTAGTACTTTAGAGTAAATATGCCATTTCTTGAAAGCATATTGAATACTCTATCAAGAATGATAACAATGTTTGAAGATGAAAAACAAATGTTGGCAAGGATACGGAGAAAAAGGAACCCTCGTGTACTGTTGATAGGAATGCAAACTGGTGCAACCACTGTGGAAAACCATTTGGGGGTTCCTGAAAAAATTAAAAATAAAACTACCTACAACCCAGGAATTGCACTGCTGTGTATTTACCCCCCAAAATACAAAAACCCTAATTCAAAGGGAAACATAAATACCTATGTTTCTTACAGCATTATTTACAGTAGCCAAATTATGGAAGCAGCCCAAGTGTCCATCCATAGATGAATGGATAAGGATGTGGTGTATGTATAATGGAATATTACTCAGCCACAGAATGAAATATCATATGATTTCACTTCAATATGGAATTTAAGGAAGAAAAGAAAGAGGCCATAAACAGACTCTTAACAAACTGATGGTTACTAGAGGGGAGATGGGTGGGAGGTGGGGAAAATAGAGGGAGGGGATCAAAGGGTACACTTATCATATGAAAAAAAAATGTTTGATGATGTTTAAATGTGCTTTTCATCAATTGCCCACTAAAAGTTCAGTCAAAAGCATTTTGAAAAATTTATCTAAGAAATATCTATTGCAGAAAATTTTAAATAGAGAAAGCTTGATAGGGTAAGTTTCCCAAAGTAGGAAATTCATGATTATGGAAATGGAATAAAATGTCACATTGTTCAAGTATGGACAGTTATGAAGCCAATAATAATGAGGTTTTCAAAGAATTTTAATACAGTAGGAAATTTTATACTTTAAAAAATTCTATATGCTGTAAATCTCAACTTGCTAAACAAAACTTCATGCATTATACATGTGTAAGCCCATTAAAAAGCTCAATCATATGAACATATTTATGTAAGTGTACATGGTGCTGGTAGCTCTTATTACACAAAGCTACAGAAAAAGAAAAACTATATCAAATATTTCACACTCATTATCAGTGTTTGATAATATCTGTGGTCATTTACCATTGAAATCAGAAAAGGCGTAACAATTTATGACAAAAGAGCATAAGGAACATTGAAGAACATACTAATCAATTTAACTTAATGTGAATTATCTATATACATGGTATAAATTTTCCACCCTCCAAAAAATGTAAAAGAATAACAAAAACTGAGCAACCTGTGAAGTTTTAAATTCTTGTAAGAAGCCATGTGATTAGATAGGATCTATCTGATCTCTAGAGGATGAAATACAACAAGCTCTTGATATTATAATAAATCTCCATATGCATCCACAAATTCAAAGAGCAAAATTCAATTTCATAAAAATAGACAAACTCAACATTTGTTGATGGATTGAAACTATGGAGAGTGTGTGCATGTATGCGTGTGTGTGCATGTTCTGTTTTACATCCTATTGGAGTAAATCGATAGCATTCTTTTAGAGTTTAAATATATCTGATAAATTCTTACTGTATCTCAAAGAATTATTTACTAGGAACATGAATTCACATGGGAAAAAAAATGGAAGAGAAGAAAGAATAAAGAGTACACTGGCAGAATGGGGTTGCTTTAAAGATATTTTGTAGATTACTGGGAGATTTTATATATATTCCAGAAAAGTGCTTCTCCTTATTCAAAGCTAGCCTATTAAAATGGAGATGGGAAGCACAGTTTCTGCAATTATATTTTCCATACATGTTTAAGCTTATACTAGCCAGAGTGCCAGATCCAAGACCACTGTTAGGTGTGTGTACCCTCTGGATCAGGGGTTGGCTAACTGGAGTTTGTTGGCCAATAAATTTGGCCTGTAGCCTCAAAACCTAGAACTAGTTCTACTTTTTCTTTTTTTTTTTCTTTTTTGTAGTGAGAGCACCTGAAATCTATCTGTTAACAAATTTCCAATACAATAGAACTGTAATTATCACGCTGTATATTAAATCTCTAGACTTATTCATCCTACATAACTGCAACTTTATACCCTTTGACCAATATCTCCCTATTTCTTCTACCTCCCTACCCTCATAAACTGAGGTTACATTGTTTCTGTGTGCTCCACTTTTTTTGGACTCCACATAAGTGAGACCATGAATATTTTTCATTTTGTCTTTTATTTTGCTTAGCCAAATGTTCTCCGAGTTCATCCATGTTGTCACAAATGGCAGGATCTCCTTTTATTAAGGCTAAATAATATTCATATTCTCCTTAATGTTGCCCATAATGTCTGTATCAATTTGTATTTCCACCAACAGTGCACAAGGACTCCCTTTGCATCCTTGCCAACATTTGTTATTTTTTATCTTTTTGATAATAGACATCCTAAAAGGCTTACAGAAAGCAAGAAGATTAGAGGAATATGTAATAGAGTCACATGTAGTCTGCCAAGCCTAAAATTCTTACTATCCAATCCTTTATAGAATGTTTGCTAACCTCTGATTCAGATGGTCATCAGGTAGCAGAAAAAAATAGCAGCACCTGTGGAAAAGCACTATATGTGGTGACATGGTCTTGAATTTTCTGTCAGACAGATTCAACTTTAAGCCTTTGCGCAGTCACCTAATAGTTGTACAAACTTGGGAATAATATTTTATATCTTGTGTAAAGTAGGGCTGATTAGACCTTCCTCAAAGGGCCTTGGTGTTTAAATTCAAAGTTAGATGTAAAGAATTAGCCTTGGTCACTGTTACCACATACTGTCCATGCTTATTTCACCCTTTGAGACTGAGCATTCTGAGACTTGTTGGCATAGAAAGCTATGAGCAGTGGCAGCCAAAGAAGAGGAATTAGTTGAGCAGTGAGATGTGACAGGATATATATTCCCAACTGTCCAAAGCTTGGCTGAATGCAATTCAACATACAATCCTAAAGAAACCTGTCTGGACCTTCCCTGGCTGCTACTGATTCCCCAACTACATTTATAAGTCGATACTCAGTTATTCACTTCCATTCTGAGTGGAGCAAGACAGTGAGAAGTTACCATGGCAAAACGAAAATAAAAGCCAGTGCCTTGGTAATGGATCTTTGCCAGAAGCAATATATAGTGTGGTAAATCGTTATGTTCTTTCAAGATTTTAGTATATTAACACAGGAGTTTTGAAAATCTGAAAAAAGAACTGTATAAAATAATACCCAATGTGCTAAGCATGGGACTTAACTATTATAATGACTTTATTCCTGGCAGGACTATTCTCCCTTTTTAGCTGAGCTTTGGTTATTTTTTTTTTTTTTCATAAAGGTCATTTTTGTATATTTATATGGGAATCCAATGTTTTTCTTTCAAGAACAAGGTTCTGACCTCCCAAGAAAAAAACAAAGTATCTTCTAAATGCTGTGATGACTTTGTTTTGCTTTGTTTTGATCTCTGGTGTCTCTGTTAATATCTGTGACCTTGCATACTATGCTGTTTTGTGTTTTGTTTGCTTTCTCTTTTATCATTTCCCTAAGAGCAATTATAGACATCACTGTGAAATATGTCCTAAAATTTATCAAAGTCTTATAAGTTTATCTTTAATTCCCTTAGTAGAGATTTCAGGAGGAAAAAAAAAACCTGAGAGATAATTCAAGATTTTTTAATCTTATACTAGTGGAAGCAAGGCTGAAAGCTCACTCTTGTCTCGGTGTACCCATTTGAAGCACCTATTTATCTGTGGCTTTTTGACTGACTACATGACTCTTTGTCCCATTTTGATAGTGCTTTACTTTAGGATTTGCTTTTTGATACTCCTTATATTTCTCCCTTATCCTTATGGAAATATTTGAAATCTTTTACATTTGGATAAGAACAGCTCACATTTCATCAAGGAAGAATTGAATGTTTCCACCATAAAAGA
Organism: Canis lupus baileyi; assembly: GCF_048164855.1. Classification (NCBI taxonomy): domain Eukaryota; kingdom Metazoa; phylum Chordata; class Mammalia; order Carnivora; family Canidae; genus Canis; species Canis lupus. The sequence goes on along the minus strand of NC_132838.1, from coordinate 33,831,185 downwards.
AAGGATAAGAGAGATAATGCCGTAAAGTAAAATTGTGCATAACTATGGGAAATTCCTCTTTCAAAAAAAGAGATACATTTGTTTTAAATTATTTAAACTTTTTAATAATGGAGTTGAGTACAGCTTAATTTATTTTCTTAAAATTTTAAAATTTAATTTTTATATAATATCATGACTAAGATATTTAATGAGAAAACTGTAAGGTTAATTGAACATTTTTTTTTTCTATTTACTAAATTGAGTTAGGATTGCCTGGCCACATGATTATATTAACATTTTTAAGATAACAAATGAGAAAATATTTAAAGAAGTGAACTGTCATCATGTATTTTAAACTATTAGCCATTATATCAAGCCCTTTCAAGGCCCAAGACTTAAAATTAGAGTTTTGCTCCATATTTCTAAATCACACTTCAAAATGTAAATTATAAGATAATAGATATTCTTGGAATGCATTTTATTAATGTTGATTTTTAAAGTGTAGATAAATGTACCACTTATTCAGGATCCTGTCATATTCTTGCTACAATGTTTTACAACACCATGCAGTGCATTCTAATTTATAACAGAAACTAGACTTTCCATATACTTTTTGAAGATAAATTTTCAAAACAGTTAAGTATTGTCCTCTTTTATTGACATTACAAATTTATTCATTAATTGGAATGACTCCATGATATATTTTAATTGCATTTTGCAACATACAAATCTATGTTAAGCAACATAATTCAATACAAGTAAGAATTATTGACTTAAATTTACATCACTGACTAATTATAGTTGTAGCATAACAAATTCATACATTTATAATGTTCAAGTAAACCCAAAATAAGTCGTCTCTTTTTATACAAGTTTCAGTCTTAAAGGAGTAGACATAAATCACATAACTTCATTTCAACAGTATTGTAGTGGTGAAATTTAGTGGATGCACCTACCAGAGTTTTTCAAAATTGTCCTCTATAATCAGATGAATATTGCTAGAAATTTTTATGTGTAAAAATAATAGACAAAAAAGATTTTCTTCACTTTAGCTAGAAAAGAAAATAAGCACGAGTGAGCAGCATTCATCTTTTTGATTATATAAAAACATCAATCTTTATTCTTATGATGACAAGAAGTAAACCGTAATCATTATGGTTGCCAGGGATTTTGAATAGTGGCAATGATTTCAGTATCATTCCAATGAATTATCAGTTCACAGAAAGATCTTTCTTTTCTCTCCACTTAATATTCCTTTTTAGAATTCCAGAGTTGTTATAAGAATATATTTTATGCTCTGGGATTTTAGTACTATGTGTAATGACAATTTTTGATTCTCTGAATCATGCATATCCACAAATGCTACAATCGTAGAAATTTAAACATTTTAAAAGTATTCCCTGAGACAATAGACATATTCTTCCTTTGTTCTGCTGGCAAGACTTTTTGTTGAATGAAAAAGTTTATTTATACTACATCAAAGTTTGTGGTAATAATTGAGAGTCTGTTCTGAAGCTCCAATATTATGTCTTAGTCTATGCATAGAAATACATTTTTAAAAATCTTATAATAATGATGATACAATTTAAACAATCATGAGTTCAAATTCATGAAACTACATCTAGGACAGTATCTTCTGCTCTTTCTGAACACTGGCATAGTAGCAATCCACTGGTCCTTGTGCTTACTATTCCTGACGTTCACTTCCAGAGGAAAGAATGGGAACACTGACTATCAATCTTCTGATTGGACAGAAAACAACTCTTGCAAATTGTATTATTGGAGCATAACATAAAAAAACTCCTCTAGTGTGGTAACTAGGAGCTCATTTAATTGGACTTTTTAAAAAAGTAAATATTTTGGGACTGTTTGTAATGACCTAGTTAGCAGGGGATCATGTCCTGGCTCCACTTTGAGAAATATGCTTAACCTTTCTGCAAAATTCTTTCTTCATTTATAAAATGAGCATAATAGTAACACCTAACAGGAAGGTTAATAAGATTAAGTGGAATGATAATATGTAAGTGCAGTATAACATTACCTGGTACTAAATAATCAATTAACATTAGCCATCATAACAGGTACTGAAAAACAGCAATAAGCTGAACAGAATAACCTTGAATGTCTTTGAATCTAAAATCTCCAACAATTATTTCTTTTTGCCCTCTTCCATTGATTTATTAGCTTTATTATTTATTTAGAATGGTTTTTACTCTGTATAGGGAAAGAGAGGATTCAAAACAGTTTTGATTTCAAAGTCTTGATTTCTTCATGCTATCCATGCTAGGCATGCTTAGCAACAGGAAAGATCCAAAAACAAATCTAAAAGTTGGACACCAGGCATAAAAAGTTGGCACTTGCAAAAAATCGTTTTGCTTGTTGGCTTGCCTTATTTATTTGTTGATTTGTTTTCACGAAAGATCCAGAGTATGTAAAGCAAATATTTATAGGCCAGTGATTCTGAATCAGAATCACCTTATTATCCAAATGTATTAGGCTTTTTAATTTTTATTTTGTTTTGTTTTCTCCATTCCTCAATCATTTGTTGGAGAAGTTTTCTTGATATTAAATCAGCGTATCTTGTCTTTTAACTGGTTTGAAAGCTAAAAGTAAAATCCCATATTTTTTGGGCCTCATCATGTAAACCAAATAAGGAAGACAAATCAGTGAAAGAAATGTGTGCAAATGATGGATATAAAGATAGTAACTAAAACTGGTATAAAGTAGGAAAGATGATTTCTTGCCTCAATTTAGCTAGGAATATAAAACATGTTTATGCATATAGTTAAAGAATAAATGACAGGCTAAATGCCAACTGAATGGTGTAAAAATGGGTATAAGATAGGGAATTAAGAAGTGATGACTTTCAGCTTTGGTGTATATTTTATAAGTATTTGATATTTGATATATTAACTGTCCTTCCTGCTAAATATTAGAAAGCATGGTAGGCAAATCCAAAATCTACACGAGATTTTTGCCACCTAATAAAGCCTATTTCTGCTTGTGTAAGCTTTGCAGTGTGATTTTGAGTGTTATATGATATATGACACAAGAATCTGCTTTGCTATTTTAGGTACCATTTCTTTAGATGTGACAGTATTATTCTGCCTTGAGGGAAGAAAAAAAGAGCAAAGAGGTTACAAAATTTTCCAATAAAAAAAAATCATGTTCCTTCCAAAGATTTTCATATTTTCTACAATTTTGATTTAATTTCTACTTGACTTTTATGTTATTTCTTATATATATTCCTCACTCTACAATATAACTGATAAGTTAATGCTATTAGAATTTATAATTTCTGTAACATGATTTCATGAAACACATTCTAATTACCTTTGGTTATTACCTGTTTTTAAGCCCTTTCTACATATTTTTCTTTTATTCTGAACAAAATAGGTCTTATATACGCTTATTTGATTTTAATTTCTAAATAAGATTTCGTTATACCACATTGAAGAATTTTCTAATATAAGAGAATATATATTGTTCCAGGTCTTTCAAAAAATAAATTAAATATTTATAATTGAATTTTATAAGCAGATGTTCCCTTTGAAAAATAATTTTTTATTATCTTCCAATAATTTTCATCTCATAAAAACTGTAACTACTAAAAGATTATTTCTTTATATAAATTATTCAGTTCTTTATAACTTCTAAAAAACAAAGCTAATAAGCTCTATTCTGGAGTCTCTACCCTAAATTTCTTGCTATAACGTTTGCAGATACTAAAATCACAATGAAAAATATATCTTTATGATAAAATGTATGAAGCAATTTCTATTCCTTCTCTCTAATCATTTTTATATGAATGTTTTCTTTTAAACTCAGAATTAAGGGCAGCCCTGGTGGCCCAGTGGTTTAGTGCTGCCCTTCATCCCAGGGCATGATCCTGGAGACCCAGGATCGAGTCCTATGTCGGGCTCTACATGGAGCCTGCCTCTCCCTCTGCCTGTGTCTCTGTCTCTCTCTCTCTGTGTCTCTCATGAATAAATAAATAAATAAAATCTTTAAAAAATAAATAAATAAAAATAAACTCAGAATTAAAACAAAATTTAAGCTGATCTTTGAAAGAAAAATTTAGTTTGGCTACTATAGCAATTGAGACATAGACACACAAAAATGAGAAGCAGAAATATGGAGTTCTGTTCAAATAAAAGCAGGATCCAAAAGATATTGAGTAGGTTTCAAGGATGGATGCTGTAAGAATAGCTTGTAGCAGTCTTCAAAGAAAGAGGACATTTTATTAAAATTGGCTAGAGCATTTAAATCAATTGCTTGGAAAAAAATAAAATAAAACAAATTGGGCTGGACAGAAAGCAAGTAGACTCAGAAATGTCAGTAGGCATTTTGTAGGGCTAGTTTTGACAAGAAACTTGGACTAAATATGCTGGTAAGATAATTACGTTGCCAGAGACAATGGAAAAAAAAGAGTCATTAAATTGTCAGGAGTGCCAATCTAAAATTCTGAGCTTTTTCCAGAATACACTTGAGCATTTGAATTTTTTTTTTTTTTACAGTGGAAACACTTATTTTTTGGCATACTATAAGTATTTTAAAATGTTACCCAAGAGACATTAGCCAAATAAAACTCTGATTTGTTAGAAATATTGATATTGTATAACAAAGAGTAAAGAAGCCTTATTTTAATATTTAAAAAATTTTAAAGATTGTTTATTTATTTATTTATTCATAAATGACACAGAGAAAGAGAGGCAGAGACATAAGCAGAGGGAGAAACAGGCTTCTCACAGGGCGCTTGATATGGGACTCTATCCCAGATCCTGTGATCACGCCCTGAGGGGGAGGCAGATATTCAACCACTGAGCCACCCAGGCGTCCCTAATTTTATCTAAACTGAAAAATATAAGATAATATTCTAGTTTTGTTCAATAGGAGGATAGTATAAAATGCTTTTTGTTGATTTTTAAAATAAAGAGAATATATTTTTGCCTTACTTTTACTATTTGTTTTTAAGATGTAATTATTCTTACTCCCACCCCTGCAAGGGAAACTGTTGAGTAGTCATAAAAAATCCTACTAAAAATTAGTATCTCTTTTTAATTGAATAGAAAAATAATTAACTGAGATTGGAGAAAACATTCTTGTGCATTTATCTCTTCTTGCTTTCATATCCCTTTTTCATACATGGCCATATTTTTTATGTTGCAGATGAAATTAAGACTTTTTATACACATGTTTAGTTTCAACAGATTTGCTTTATTTAGAGTATTATTTTATTCTCTCCAATAAAGTTCTCCCTAATTTTCTTGATAGTAGTCCATGCAAAGCACCACAAAGAGTGTAGTTAATATTTTCACTGGCATAAAAGGTTTTGCCTTGATGTGGGGCATCAAGGATTGAACATAAAACCACAAAAAAATAGCTTCAGAATGTGCAAAAAAAATGCTGTCAGAAGTGAATAAAGAGGGAGAGAGAAATATTTCAAAAGAATGTTTACTTTCATGTCTGCAGCATGACAAATCAATATTGCCTGAGTGAGGTTTCAGAAGTAAACTGAATTGGAGTCTTCTACATTTCTCTTGAGCAAGGCTTTACTTTATGACAGGAACAAATTCGTTTCTTCTTCAGTGATATCATAGGTTTCTGCTTGGCTGTTGCTGTTGCTGTTTTATCAGGCATTATCAATGTTATGTATTTATTGACTCTGCCCTCACTTTTTCTCCCATTATTTTTAATAGTATTACTCTGTCAAGAATCTAACCTCAACCTATGTTTAAGTGATATTTTTCTCCTTTAACAAAATTATAATTGTGGTTTAGTTTCTAGTTTCACTAGACTCTTGGCTAATAATAAACATGTAAAATATCTGTTCAATGAACAACAATTTTCATATACCATGGAATGCTAATTGCTTTCATTAGATTTTTGTGTGTGTGTGTGTATGTTACTGGAAAAAGAAACATATTCTTTAAATGATAGTGATGGATTGGGTTCTCCAGGATGTAGGTTATTGCATCCTGGAGATGCAATAATGGAGTAATCATGATATCAAACTTGTGGAAAGGAAAGGAGGAACATGGTTGGAGAGAGGGATAAGGTTGAGCTGCAATACAGGCCTAAATTTCTCAGCCAAATCTGTGGGAAACTCCGGAATTAAAATGCCCTTCAGACTGACAGCATACTGAACCAAAATGACTACTTCTTTGAAGAATCCTTACTTAGGGCAGCCTGTGTGGCTCAGCAGTTTAGCGACACCTTCAGCCCAGGGCGTGATCCTGGAGACCCGGAATTGAGTCTCACATCAAGCTCCATACATGGAGCCTTCTTCTCCCTCTGCTTGTGTCTCTGCCTTTCTCTCTCTCTCTCTCTCTCTCTTTCCCTCCCTCCTTCTCTCCCTCCCTTTCCCTCTCTGTGTCTCTCATGAATAAATAAATAAAAATCTAAAAAAAAAAAAAAAAAAAAAAAAGAATCCTTACCTAGAATAGGTATCGGATATAGGCTTCCCCTAGAAAGATATGACTTAACAAGATATGACTTATCTCTGCATTTGGGGAAATCCCTGAAGCCCTCAGAGCTGACTTCTAAAGCCATAAATGCTTACTTAAGGGGATGGTGCATTTGTATCTACCATAGATAATCCATCACTTGTACCATTCAGATTCGTATTTTCATCCCTTCATTCTCAGCTAATACTTCTGCCTGTCTCAGTGGCTTATCTGGTTTTGTGACCCATATGCACAGTCATGTCATGTAAATCCTGAGCAGTAAAATCTTATAATTGGGAAAAGTAGTAACAAGAGGCACCCAAATGGATTCACCTATATACATTCCTCTGTGCCCCATTGTATAGCAGTGCACTTATTTTCTAGTGATGATAGAGTCAATTACCACTGCCAAGATGGTGGTTAATTGCATGTTAGTCCTTTAGCATGAAAACTGAAATGCCCAAGTTATAGCCTAAATATAAAATGCAGTATGACCTCTTTGTATTTTATGATGTAAGTATGTCCCCACTGGGAGTCAGGAGCTGCCATGTGGAACATAGAATTGTGGAGATAGGGGGAAAATATTCTATAAGGAAGACATTGGCAGTGATGGCAACCCTTACTTCCAACCCTTAGTTCCCAAACCTATGTTTTCTTATGAGAGGAAAAAAATAATATATAAATATCTTTGATTAAAATTATACACTGTGTCTTGGAGAATGGCAAGCACTGTTTTAAAGTATTTCCTTCAAGCACTTCATCTGTGCCTTTATAGTTTTCTGAAGACTACAACTTGTGGATATGATAACGGATATGATATGGTTTTTGACTTACTAACTTGGTTGGGGGAGACACTTTCAGAGACTTAAACTTGTCTTTACTCACTTTAATAGCTTTTACTTCCTAGGTCATAGAGACAATATGAATCATACCAACCACCATGTGTATCTATTCTGATTATAAACTTTGAGACCAGGGAAATAACTACTGGCTGGCTTTGTTAATACAGAGAACCCACTAAAATCTAGACCTCAGTCAGGACTCCATTTACTGCCTGGCAACCAAAAGTCTCTAACCTAATACAGGGAACATAATGATGTTCCACGTTCCTGAGTATCAATGTCAACTTAGTCTGTGTCCAACAAGCCTCAAAATGTTGGGATAATTCCCATTTGCTTATGTACAATTATCTGAGGGGTCATAAATATCTTTGGGGAATGATTATTATCATCATTACCATGTACACATTCCAGGATGTTGGAGTATCCTTTCTGCTGGAGACCTGACCTCTTAAGCAATTGATGGATTCCATGTCCAAAAATGAGCTAAGACCTGGACATAGGGTAAGGGATCCTGACTTCTTACTGAGGCAACTGCCATTGATCTTTTGATCAACCTTTTTTTTCCCCCCTGGTTCTTTTTTGAGTAGTATATGCTTGTTGGATGCTGACATAATTTACCCATAGGGATTCCTGTGTTCTTTAAACCATTTCCATAAATATCTGTGGGTCATTCACCCTTGGTAGCCACTTCAACTTCTTTTTTCCCATCTATTCTGACAGATGCTACTGCCTTGCCCCTCTTGTTTTGTGAACCTATTGTCACCATTGCAAACAGTGAAGTTAGGTTTGTAACAGTGTCTCCTAACAGCACTGGCCCAAACAAAAGAACTATCTCTGAAATTCTTAGGGGTGATAGTGCTTTTCACCAGTGTATTTTATATATTTTAGGATGTGATGTACCATTAGGTCTTCACATGAAAGATCTGGGTTTTCCAACCTTATATACCCATATATGTCCTTGCATAACAACTTGTCTGAGGCCTTTAATCCCTTCTTCTACCATCTAACACACTTCTAATATTATGACCTCATTGAACACACGTCATTTATTTTCATATTTACCAGCCATAATAATAATGAATTTACAGCATATCTGGAGGTCTTTCCAGGTGCTGACTCCTGAACCTCAAGAGAATGAATCCAATCAGTTATATTGCTCTTACCTCTTAGCTAAATTTATTTATGGTATGGCTTCCTTTATCAAGACCTTGTTTTGTTTTGTTTTGTTTTTTTAAGATTTTTTAATTTATTCATGAGAGACACGGGGGGGGGGGGCAGAGACAGGAAGAGGGAGAAGCAGGCTCCCCACAGGGAAACTGATGTGGGACTGGATCCTAGTACCCCAGGATCCCAGGATAATGACCTGAGCCAAAGGTAGATGCTCAACCATGGAACCACCCAGGTGCCTCATCAAGACCTTGTTAAAGTGAATCCCGCATATTCTTCCTCAACTACTGTTGTGACAGGATTTATATTCCAGCAAGTCCTTTGAGGTGGATTCTTGTTCTTCTTTTCTCAGGCCCTAGTATGTCTCTGGCTTATTTTTGTTGCTGTTCAGCTATGGTTAGAAGCCTAGTGGCCAAGGGAGGAAGTGGAACCAAATGCTGAGAGATTCACATATGGACTTGAAGTGGAGAAACCTTTTATTGTCTTCAAGTGAGGAAATATATTGCATTCTCACTATCAATTACCCATTATTTCTCTCAGCATTTTATCTTTTTCTAGATTTTCACTGGGTTTTAGAAAGCCATCCAATCTTATATTTCTCATCCCTTCTGTCCTCTCCATATTTTTCAAATGTCTGACTCATCTCATGAGTTAGTAGAGTCCCTTCCACCATTATATAATCTCAATTCACCACAAGATTTTTAACAATGACACCTTTACCTTACATTAGGGTATCTGTGTTCTACCCAACACCACAACTAGGTGTTCATTGCTAGCCTGGTGCTGGATGATCCAGCCTTAAAATGCTATCTTGGCATCTGATTTCTGGGGTTATTCTAATCAACAGTTTCTCAATCCAGATTTCACAGAAAGCAGACTTCAGACAGAGCTTAATGTTCAGGTTATTTTTGAGGGAGAACCTTAGGATTAATACCTTCATAATTGAGGAAGAAGATTCATAATTGAAAAAAGAAGTAGAGAAGTAGCTCTTTAATGTGATTTGAAAGCCTCTGCCAACTCAAGAGGGAGTGCCCTTACAGTGATCCCATGTTAAACTAAAACAATGGTCCTTTAGGTCTTTAGTTGAATCAGTCATTGGAAGTGGTCAGGTTACTTCTGTGAAGCTGAGACAATCTTTTAAGGGGCTAATAAGCAAATGTTGATGGCATCCCAGAAACTGGAGCTACATGTCTTTCTTTGAAGAATATCTGGTTAACATATCTGTGTGTCCATCATAATGATTGTTGTTTTGTCCCCAGATATAGTAGTATAATATTTATTAGTTCCTCTTCAGTTACAATCTGTGTTTACTTAAATTTAAAAATATTCTTTACCTGTTGAGTACTTACATATCTTCTCTGGAGAAATATCTAGTCAAATTTTTTAGCCCATTTCATTGGATTGTTACTTTTTGGTATTGAGTGGTAGGAGTTCTTTATATATTTTAGAAATTCTTAAGTTGAAAAATTTTCTACTGTTCTGTAGGTTGCATTTTACTCTGTTGATTCCTTTGCTGTACAGAACCTTTTTAGTTTGATGTAGTCTCACTTGTCCATCTCTCTTCCATTGCCTCAATATATGTTTGGTGTCCTATCTTTGAAATCACCATCAAGATCATGCAATTTTTCTCTATATAATCTTCTGAGAGTTTTACAGTTTCGGGTCTTACATTTATGTATGAAGCCCATTTTAAGTTGATGTTTGTATATGTGTAAGATAAGGATCCAATTTCATTCTTTGGCATAATTTGTTGACAAGACCATCCTTTTGCCATTGTGTATTATTGGCACTATTTTGGAAGATCAGTTGACTATATATGTTGGCTATGTATGTGTGATGCTCAACATCACTAATCATCAGGGAAACAAAATGTTGGCAAAAAATGTGGAGAAATTAGAATTCTGTACATTGTTGGCAGGAATGCGAAATGGTGCTATGGAAAATAAAACCTAATCATTAACATATACACACAAACACAGTGTAGTATCATTCAGCCTTAACAAAAGAAATCCTGCAATATGGAATAACATGGATGAATCTTGAAGACATTATGATAAGCAAAAGTCAGAGAAGGACAAATACTGCACGATTTTACTTATGTGTGGTATCTAAAATAGTCTAACTTACAGAATCAGAGTAGAATGGTGGATACCAGGGGCTAGAAGGAAGGTGAAAATGGGGAGATGCTAATCATTGGGCATGAAGTTTCAATCATGCAAGATGAAGAAGTTCTAGAGAGCTGCTGTACAATATTGTGCCTATAGCTGATATTATACTCTGGATTGTACACTTAAAATATTAATAAGATCTCCTAAGTGCTCCTACTACAATGAAACTTTAAAAATATTCTTTGATAAGTTTTATTTTTATATCATGCTTATCAAGCTAAATCAAAATAGGCCCTTAAAGATAAAAGTATTATATTTATTAAAATAAAGCTTTTAGAACAAGCTTAATATTCAAATGAGTTTTGAGTCCTTATACCAACTTTTACAAAGTTATAGTTAGTTTCTTAAATTTTGTGATATTTTCATATAAAATGGAGGTGATTATACTTAAATGATACTTTATAGATTGAGTGGTTTTTAAAGTAATTTTCTCCAGTGTCAGTAGTGTGCTATTTTTTTTTTTTTTTAGATTGAGGCATAATTGACTGACATACTTGTTTCAGGTCTACAACATAAGGATTTGATATTTGTATACATTGAAATTATTATCACAAAGAGTCTATTTAACATCTGTCACCATATGTAGTTACAAACCTATTTTCTTGTGATGAGAATATTTAAAATCTACTCCCTAAATAACTTTCAAATATGCAATATAATATTAACTAGTGCTGTGCTTTACATTATATCCCTGACTTATTCTGTAATTAGAAATTTGTGCTCTTTGACCCTCTTCACCTATTTTACTCATTCCCCATGCCTCATATCTGACAACCAGCAATCTGTTCTCTGTATCTATGAGAATTTAGTTTTTGGTTTTTTATTAGATTCTACATTTAAATGAGGTCATGTATTTGTAGTTTTCTACCTAACTTAATTTACTAAGCATCATGACCGCAAGGTCCATCCATGTTGTCACAAATTACAGGGTTTCCTTCATTTTTATGGATGAATTATGCATTACGTATCACATTTTCTTTATTCATCCACTTATATACACTTTAAAATTTTCAACATTGTGAAAGAGACTTGGTTACAAGCAACCACAAAGTACTGCTTTAGCCTTTCCCCACACAGCAAACTCATACTTCGAAATGATATAAAAGAACATAAAAGATAATAACTGCTTTATTACCTATTTTTTGGGGGGCCAGTTCAACTGGGGATCAGAACTCACTTTGCTGTGGTCAGTACCCAGAACTTCTGGATACATCATCTGAAAGGAAGCTCTTCTCTGTGCATAGATGCTAGTAGAGGAAGAAAGGGGCAGGTCACTCATCCTGATTATTTTAGCTTTCGCAAAGTCCAATGCACAAAACAGAACTGGTGTATACCATGTTCTTTACTGCATTAATGGACAAAAACATGGTGAGAAACTTAGATTCAAATGTAAAATATCCCATCTTCTGGATCCAAAGGAAATCACTTTTGAAAGTCAAGACCTTTATACTATTTTTGTTTGGTTTTGTTTGTTTTTTTTAGGATTTTATTTATTTATTCATGAGAGACACAGAGAGGCAGAGACATAGGCAGAGGGAGAAGCAGGCTCCATGCAGGGAGCCCAATGTGGGACTTGATCCTGGGACCCCAGGATCATTCCCTAGGCTAAAGGCAAGTGCAAAACTGCTGAGCCACCCAGGGATCCCCTACACTGGGTTTTCTTTATGAAAATATCCCCCATCTTAACCTGGATCCTTTGCCCTCAATCTCTTTCTCTTACTCTCCTCTAGGACCCCAGCTCTCTCTATGTAAAGGGTTTGAACTCATCCATTCCTACAAACAGTATCTCTTTCCAAATCTAAGTAATTTTTCATGGATTTATAATGCCTTAGGTTGACTTCGGTATGATAGTTGTCGATAGTGCTTATACCATTGAACTTCACTAAACTTCAGCAGTTTTGATGGCAGGGAAATGGGGTTTAGTCCCTGAATTGTGAAATATGGTTCTAAGTTCTTTTTGCTATCTCCCCTACTGATTGGAAATCTCAGGCAAGACTACATTCACCTAGTTTGAATCCTCCCTCTGAGGGCTTGTTGCCAAGATTATGCATTGTCCAAAGACATGACATTGTTTTCATGTTGATTTATTTTCCACCTAATTCAAAGCCTCAGTCCAAAAAAGGAGTTCACATTGCTCGTTATGATACAGAGCAGATATTGTAACTTTAATTCACATCGATTTCTAATCATCTTTTATTTATTTTAGAATAAGAAAATTTCCCAGTGCTTTAAATTTGAAAATTGTGTTTATTTTGCCAATGGCCTACTTCTACCAAGAAGAATTATTTCACATTTTATAGATTTCAGCTCCATTGTAGAAAGAAGCCTGAAACTGATATGATTTTTTTTCTTTGTTTTTTTGGTATGGCTTTTACAGACGCAATAGTCAGTGAATGAAGTGAAGATTGACTCAACCTCAATAGCCAGATTGTACCAACATGCTCAGAGGAGTCTGTTATTAGAAATATTACTGTAAATATAAACATTATCTATGAGATTATTCCTTCTTGGAGTATGCATTCCACAGGTCATTCATAATTGGGTTTTTCAGAAGACAACTTATAGTAGGAAACGTGATGGGTATAATGCAGGACCAAAATAAGCCTTGAACCTCCTATTACTTGGTTCTGTGATAAATATGGGCATTCCAGGTAGTGCATTGTGATATGCTAAAGCCAGAATATTTGGACAACTGATCATAGAGAAATCGATACTTCATAACATGAACCAAATAATACCTTCAGGCATTTGCCTAATTATAAAACTCAACCTTCTGATATATATATATATATATATATATATATATATATATATATATAAAATTATTAAAATATTAGCATTACTCTTATTAACTATATTGTTACCTTAGGAAACAATCTGAATTTTATTTTCCACGATCAAGAATTTGTTTAGTTAAAAATTAGGAATTTTGGGGTGCAATATTAAAATTTTTGATGATTGGAACAAACTTCATTAACTAGAGTTTTCAACTAGAGTAACAAGAATAGTTCTCAACTAGAGTAACAAGAACAGAGTTTTCAAGAAGAACCTGGCATCTAACATTCCAGAGTGTTTCTTGATTAACTTTCTAATTGAATTTATGAGAAATCACCCTGAAACCAGGACTGACATTCCTCAGAAAAAATTCAATAATTTGTAAATATATGTACTCTTTTTTGTCCCTACTTTAGAACCACTCCCACAGGAGGTAAAGAAATTGAAATAGCATCTTCCTTATAATTCCTCCACATGACTGGCAAGATGTAATTGTTAGAAAACAGAGCTGCTTTACTAGACTGTCCAGTAAAAACTGTTTTGGACCTGGAACAGATTGTTTGCTTTTTTTTTAATTTAATTTTTTAACTCTGCCAATCTTTTTGGAAGAAAATCTTGGTTCCAAATGTCCATTTTTAAATCAAATTAGCAAATATTTTGCAATGTAGAAATAAAAAAATTAAATTCACATTATTCCTCAAGACAAATATTGTTTGTTCTCTTAACAAAATACTAGAATTACCATTTCTAGGAGATTTTGAAAATGGAGTCCTTGCCTGTCTACATTGTTCATTTTCTCTGTAAATGAAAACAATCTTTTATTTTCAGCTTGATGTTTGATTCTATTATAAATTAATTTTAAATTATTTGAGTTGATTTGTTATTTTCCATATTGAATATACAAATTATATGGAGGTAGAAGAGGTTTCCCTGACTGGATGTGTAAACAGATGGTTTCTTATGGAAAAGATCATTGCTGAGGAATGAAATATATTAAAAACTATAGTAGCAGAGTCATAGTAGAAAAATTAGTTGCTTAAATATATGACTTCAATAGCTAGAAAACAACATATGATAAGCAAAATATGATCTTTTTAAGTTCTAGGAAACCTGTTAATATTTTAAACAATTAGAAATCATAGAATGCTAGAATTAAATAGAGTGCCTTAATATAAAAATGTTGGAAAAGTATATGAGGTCTGATGAAGTTGAAGAACTTACTCCTGAGCATTTAAGGAAGTAGCAGTACATTATGTATTAAAGTTTTCCAAATTCATTACTATATTCATGTGATCATAATGGTTTATTAAAATCCAGAGAACTCCAGATTTACTTCTGGAATGGCATAATTAGAATGTGGTGAACTCACTCTTTCTCTATAACAATGGAAGTAATACGGAACACAGAATCAAGCATTTCAGAACTCTGGGAATTCACCAAAGTCAGAATGAGTGAAAACATCTTCCCTATCCAGGAGAAGCTATTGAACCACAATTCAATGGTCAGGTCTCTGAATTTCTGACATCAGGCTATACTCCACCAACCCTTCCTACCCAGTTTTGTATTATAGTAGCTAAAACTGGCAGCATTGTACACGGAGAAGGTCCTGAACCTTTTTAGAACCCTGTGAAAAGCACTATCCCATTGGATAGTAAATATTTTGTCTGAACTTGCAGATCTCTGGAAATTCTCTATTTTCAGGGTATAATGGTAATTTGATTAAGGGGGTGGGAGAGTTACCACCATGGTATTACCAAAACAATAGCAAACTCCGGCAACATCTTAGCTATCTAATGCTGTGATTTCAGCTTATTCACTTTAAATCAACACAAGTTGGACTACACTGTACAATTGTGTCTTTTTTTTAATCTTAAGTCTTTACTTTATGCCACTCTCTGCCAAATCCATACATATCAAACTACCTTATTTTCCTGATTTTATAGTTGGTAACATACAAACCCTATTTAACTTTTCAACCTCTCAGTGTGTTCAGATGGGTGTACCTGAAACACACACAAACACAGAGTTACACAACCATGCTGAATGGTCTCAAATTAATGATCAAGAATCCCAAGTGAGTTGGTAATGAGCCTGGGCAAGTCATGCCGTATTTCCTTGGTCCATCAATTGAGATGACTATTTCATATATTCTCTCACTTCCAGTCCTCTCAGCTAATGAGACCTTCCAGCTCATTGAGAAAATTGAAACAGATAATAGTCTTGACAAACTCCATTTACCATGAGGAACCCTTTCACCCTCAAATTAGCCTACCCTCTATTATGTTTCCAGGGATGTACTATTGTTTCCCTGTCTGAAATATCTTCATCTGTGCATGAGATCGCTTTTCTTGCCTAATCAATATTATATAGTTCCAACCATTTTCCTCCTCTCTTATTCATGTTTGTGGTACTTCAAGGATTATGCTCATTATTATTCAAACATCTTATAATCTCTTATATCTGATTAAACATCTAGCAGCAGGAACCCAAGGTGCCATAGCAAGATGAGTGGAAAAAAGTTGCAGCATGTGGAGCAGCCTTCTGGGTGGGTCTCTCTCTTCAGCCTCCAGAAATGACATCATCAGATTACAGACTTGAGATTATATCTGGTAAAAATCATTATTTGTCCACAAAGTTGACCCAAGAAAAGATGCTCACTACTATCCCCTAGCCAAAGAAGGGAAATGGGCAAATTAGAATTTAAGAGTGTTAAATTGGGATGTCTAGATGCATCCAACTAATTTTCTGAAGAAATTTTGCTAGTGGCTGAAAATTGACATTACCCTTACAGTTTGCTGGAGATTTGAAACACTAGTTGATATGGTCAGAAGTATCAAGCTGTCCACCTTTGAATGTAGCAAGTAGGTTAGCCAACTCTCAGATCATGAATAAACTCAGAAAAAAAATCAGAAAATTAGGGAATTCTGTAAGGAAGCAGTAGGCTGTCTAGGTAGACATAACTGCTAGTGGAGCTCAGTTTCTGAAATGAGCCTGACCCACACTGTCAGGACTCTATGTATATGAACTCAGGTCTTAACAATTCACCAGTAATTATAATTGAACAGATGCAATTACTCTTTGAGTAGCAGAATACCATCTTTTTTCCAAAATTTGTCTGTAGATTCAACACAGTATCTAATTTCAGCAGGCTTTGGAAAGACAAATGAACCTGAACAGACTAAACACTCCTGAAAATCCAAAAAAAGTACTACCGTTGTTTTAACATCATTTCTTATAAAGACTAATCTTTCCCAAATGAATTATCTTAACATTTCAGTTGAAAACCAATTGACCATAAATATAAGGGTTTATATCTGGACTTTCAATTCTATTTCAATGGTCTTTAGGCCTATATTTATGCATATACAAAACTGATAACTTCATAATAGTTTTTGAAATTGGGAAGTAAAAATCATTCAACTGTAGATGAATGTTTGTAATTCAAGAAACATTGATAATCAAAAAAAGCCACAGAATCCTAGAGAATATTGACAAATCCTATTATAAAGGACTTGCATCCAAAGTATATAGAGTTCTTACAACTTCATAATCAGAAGACACGCTAGTTAAAATAGGCAAAATTTTCTTCCTTCAAAGATCTATAAATGTTTAATACAAAAAACTCAATCATAGGGATGCCTGGGTGGCTCAGTGATTATCTGCCTTTGGCTTAGGGCATAATGCTGGGTAGGGGGATGGAGTTCCATATCGGGCTCCCTGAGGGGAGCCTGCTCCTCTCTCTGCCTGTGTCTCTGCCTCTTTCTCTCTCTCTCTCATGAATAAATAAATAAATCTTAAAAAAAAAAGTTCAATCATAGTACTTAAGGAATTTTAAGTTAAAACCATAAGGAGTTTCCATTTCAATTCCACTCTACATCATCCAGTAGAAAAGCTATAATTAAAAGTTTATATTAAAATGTTGAAGAGGATGTGAAGAAACTAGAACTATCAAAGACTCCTGATAGGAATATAAAATAGTATAGACACTTTATTTATTTTTTTATTTATTTAAAAAAAATTTTAAGATTTTATTTATTTATTCATAGACAGAGAAAGAGAGGCAGAGACACAGGCACAGGGAGAAGCAGGCCCATGCAGGGAGCCCGACGTGGGACTCGATTCCGGGTCTCCAGGATGACACCCCAGGGTGCAGGTGGCGCCAAACCGCTGCACCACCAGGGCTGCCCTGGTATAGACACTTTAAATCACAATTTGGCCATTTCCTTCTTTAAGATTTTTTATTAATATAAACATACAGAAGCAAGCAAGCACTGGGAGTTATATGCAACTGGTGAATAACTGAATCCTACATCTGAAACTAATGATGCACTATGTGTTGGCTAATTGAATTTAAATAAATTAATAAAAGTAAAATTTAAGCCCACATTTGAACAACGTAATCAATCAATAATCTGTTTTATAAAAATGTGATCCTCAGTTTCTTTCCTCTCATGATAACCCATTCTTTTCTATTTTCTGAATAGAAATCATTTAATTACTTGGTAAATTATTCATAACATAAAAATCAATATCTAGTAACGATAACATGAGAAATAAAAATCACAGGCCAATATCACTCCTATCCATACTATCAATTCCTACAAATATTAGGCTTTTAAATCAGTGATACATGAAAATATATAATGACCAATTTGGGGTTATTTTAGGATTTGGGGTTTGTTTTAATATTATGAAATCAACATATAATTCACAAATTTAAATAAAGTTTGAAAACTCATGGTCATATCAAATAATTTCCTAAAAGTGTGATAAAATTCTATATTATTTATAAGTAGATATGTATAAAATCTAGAAAATTACGAATGGTAGGAAACATCTTTAATAAAATATATGAAAAACATATGGTGACTACTAAACTATGAAATATTGTAAAGATAGACTATATCCCTAATTTGGAGGTAGGAAAATATTTATTTTATACGATGTGAAAATCATAGTCCTAAGGAAAGATACAATCATTGGAATACGTAAAATCAAGATCTAATAACAAAAATATCATTAAAAAAATAAGATGGAAGCCACAGACTAGGAACTTCTAGGTGTATTGGGTTTTGTTGAAAAATCTGGTGGTGATTACATGATTATTTGTGATAATCCACTGAGCTATGTATTTGGGTATATTGTGTTATACATCTAATATTTATTAAATAGTTAAAAAGTAAGATACTGTAAAACTCTCACCTTTATGCAAGACACAAGGAAATAAAGGGCACTGGAAGTTACTAAAGCAATCTCATTTGTGGTGCCAAAAGATTTAAAATACCATAGATTGATGGGCAGTGACCCTGTTCAACAACCTCTCTTAATTCATATTTTAAACATTTAATCATAATCAGGCTCTACATACTGTATTAATTTTATCTTTACTTGTTTTCTGCTTATATTCTAAAAATTTTTACAATATAAGGTTTTTTTCTTTCTTTTCACAAATACATATATATTTCATTCTAACATTTATATAATCTAGAAAATGATTTGAAAGTGAAACTGGAAAAATAGAAAATACAATATTTGAAAAAGGAAAATATGAATAGGTATGTGTATATATGTGACATAGTAGCATACAATTATATAATCTTTTAGAGGTCAAAATTAATGGTGATATTTTTCTTTTAAAGAAACTAACAGGGCAGCCCAGGTGGCTCAGCAGCTTAGTGCTGCCTTCAGCCCAGGACATGATCCTGGAGACCTGGGATCGAGTCCCATGTCAGGTTCCCTGCTTGGAACCTACTTCTCCCTCTGCCTGTGTCTCTGCCTCTCTCTCTCTTTCTCTGTGTCTCTCATGAATAAATAAATAAAATATTAAAAAATAAAGACACTAACATATTAAATGTAATTATCTTAAATTGATATTAACCAGTTCATTTCTGGTGAGTTTTAAATTCTTGAGCAGAAAATTCAAAACTGCTAGTCAATATAAAATTGAATGCTTAAAGTGGAAATTATTTTTAACAATATATAATTGTTTCTATATTTTTCTGATAAAATATGAGTAGTAATATCTGGTGAGCAATTTGTGTTTCTAACTCTTGTGAATGTGAGTATATAAACAAAGATTTCAAAAGATAGGGAGCCTCCTTACTACAAGTATATTTTCTAATAAAAACAGTGACAAAAAGACCATTATCATTAAGCCTAATCATGAATGGATTACCAAAATTTACCATTAGTCAAAGATTTATAGTAGAATACTTTTAGGAATACAGAGGAGTTATTAAAAGTGGTGTGTGTTGTGGGGCCTGGGTGGCTCAGTGGGTTAGGTGTCTGCCTTTAGCTCAGGTCATGATCTCAGGGTCCTAGGATCAAGCCCCACTTCAGGCTCCCTGCTCAGTAGGGAGTCTGCTTCTACCTCCCCCTTCCCCCTGCTTGTATTCTCTCTCTCTCTCTCTCTCTCTTTCTCTCTCTCTCTCTCTCTCTCTCTCTGCCTCTCAAATAAATAAATAAATAAATAAATAAATAAATAAATAAAATCTTAAAAAAAAAAGTGGTGTGTGTTTTAAAATCCAGAGTTTCCTGTTAGATATATAAGGCTAATACTTTCCATCAACCAAATCTAATCTTCCCATTCATGAGGATATCCCAAAGGTAGAAAAGACAGGAAAGGTAAGTTTTCAAGGCGGCAGGTTCTTCATAGCTGGAAGGCAGGTTGGGAAAAATGATTAGAGCATAAAAGTGTGCTGAGAGCCGACTTAAAATCCCAGGTTGTGTTATGTTGATGAGCCAAAAATCTTGCAGGAAGGAAGAAGTAAAAGAAAGTTTGGAAGAGATATTGTTGCTTAGTCTTTTTAAAGTTATGGTTATTTCAAACCATTAAAAACTTTATTTAGATATAATTGACATATAATCACATATTTTTAAAGGATCTGATTTGATAGGCTTTGACATGGGTTGACAACTTGTGAAATCATCATCCTAATCAGAATAATGAGCATGCCCATCTACCCAGAATTTTCCTTGTGGTACATTATAATCCATCCTTCCCATTTATCCCCATCCCCAAAATGTACTCCCAGTCATCAGGCAATCACTGTTTTACTATCACTACAGATAGGATTTGACTTTCCAGAACTTTATTTAAACAGTGTAACACAACAAATTCTGTTTTTTATTTCTTCAACATGATTATATTGAGTTTAATCCATTTTATTGTGAGTCACTATTTCATTACATTTTATTGCTGAGAAGTATTCCATTATATGGAAATATTACAATTTACCTGCCAAGGGAAACTATTTCCAATTTTATGCTGAGAAGCTTTTAGTGTGAGATTTGCCATCTGAAGATCTTCTTTAATGAAGTGTAATTTCAAATCTTTTGTTCGTGTTTTATTGCCTTGTTTATCTTCAAGGTTCTTTTAAATACAAGTCTTTTATCAGTTATAGGACTTACAAATATTTTCTCTCATTCTGTAGCTTATCCTTTTTTTTCTTTTAATATCTTTTGAAGTGCTGAATTTAATTTCTGATAATGGTTCTGTTGAAAATTATTGAAAGCAAGATGGCATGAAATTTCTAATGTGTTTTTTTTTTTCTTTTTTTATTAAGATTTTTGGCTTTAGGTATTTTGGTACTTTGCCAGGTGCATTAAAGGTTTGGATTATTATATATTCTAGATAAATTGGTCCCTTTATCAGTATGAAATGACCTTATTTATCTCTAATAATTTTTTCATTTTGAAACCTAACTTGTAATGTTAACCTAATAATAGGTTTTACCTAGTATTTTTTTAAAGATTTATTTATTTATTCATTAGAGACACAGAGAGAAAGAGAGGTAGAGACATAGGCAGAGGGAGAAGCAAGCTCCATGCAGGGAGCCTAATGTGGGACTTGATCCCAAAACTCTGGGATCACGCCCTGAGCCAAAGGTCGAGGCTCAACCGCTGAGCCACCCAGGCATCCCTTAACCTAGTATTAATATAGCCACTCCTACTTTATTTTATATAGTACTAGCACAGTCATTTATGCATTCTTTTACTTATAATCTGCCTTTATGTTTGAGGTTAACATTCTTAGTAGGGAGCATTTAAGTGGAGTTTGCTTTGTGATATAATACGATCTCTGCTTTTATAATTTGGGTGCTTATGCCATATATATTTAATGTAGTTTTTATGGTTGGGTTTAAGCCTGCTATCTTGCTATTTGTTTTTAATTTTTTCAAGCTATATTCTCTTTTTCCTTTTTTATAAAGTTTCTTTTGCATTGAGTGTTGTAATTCCATTTTATCTTGCTGAATTATTAGCTATACTGCTTCATTGTGTTCTTTTAATTGTTATTTTAGTATTCACAGTATTGATCTTTCAGTGATATTTTATATTCTATGATAATATACAGCATACTTCCATTTCTTTCCTCCTGGTCTTTGTGCTATTATAATTTTGCATTTTATGTCTACTCTGGTATTAAACCCCATACTGTTTTTTACCTTTCTTTAACCAGACAATTATCTTTTAAAGATATCTAAAAATAACAACATAACAAAAGACTATATATTTAGTAATGTAGTTATCATTTCTGGTGCCCTTTCTTGCTATCCTTAGACCCAGATTTCTTTTGATATTATTTTTCTTATTCTTGAAGTTATTTCTTCAAAATTTCTGGTAATATTGGGCTGAGAATCAGAAATTTCTTCAGATTTGTGTAGTTTTTATTCCCATATCTTCAAGTTCACCACTCTTTATTCTACAATGATCAATTTGTTAATTTTATTAGTGAACTCTTAATCTCAAAAATTGTAGTTTTATCTCCACAAATTTGATTTTGATATTTTAAAAATAGCTTTCTGTTTATCATGTCTCATGTGATTTAGTTCTAGTTTCAAAGCATTATGGTCTGAAAATATGCAGGGTATGATCCCAATCTTTTGGTATCGGTTAAGACCTGATTCCTCTGAGTTCTTAAAAATATTGAATACAGTTATGATAAGTACTTTGATGTTCTTGTCTACTAGTTTTATCATCTGTGCCATTTGGGAAATAGTTTCATTAATTTACTTACTCTTCACATTTACCTGCTTCTTTACATCCTGGTAATTTTTTGCAGAGGGGGGCTGTTACTATTTTTTAATTGAGGTGAAATTCATATAACAAACATTAGCCATTTTAAAGTATGCAACTCAGTGACATTTAGTCTATTCACAGTGTTGTCCAACTACCACCTCTTTCTAGGTCCAGCCTTATTGTCACAAATATGTCTGGTAATTTTTTATAAGATATAAGATATTGTAAAATTTTCCTTATTGGGTACTGATTTTTTGTTGTTGTTGTTGTTTTGTTTTTTTGTAAAGATCCTTGAGTTTTGTTCTATGTGCAGACTCAGTTCTATTATTTCAGGTATTGCCTTGAGTCTTTGTTATGCAATACTAGAGCTTTACTAAGTCTAGGGTAAATTTTCCTCATGATTAAGGCAAAACTCTTTTGATTACTCTACCCAGGGCCTGTGAGTTACCTTGTATTCTATTTTGGCTATGAGAACAGGCTTTGTGCAAGCTTAGGGGATTCATTTTCCCTTTGATTTTTTTGGGTTGTCCTTTTCTTTAATTCAGGTAGTTTCTTCATATATGTGTGCTGGCTGACCTGCACTAGACTGAATATTAGAGTGGGAACTTCTGACTGTTTGGAATGTTCTTCCTATGTAGCTCTCTATTCTTTCGTTCTCTGTGCACTCTAACTACCTTGGTCATCCCAGAATTTTAGCTCTGTCTCCTTGACTCAGGAAACCTCAGAACACTGGAAAATTTTATCCATGCCATCAGCTGGGACAATTGTAGAGCTTATATAATTTGTTTTCTGTCTTTCAAGAATCATTGCCCTTCATTGCCTTATATCCTCATTCTTATATAAGATATACCTTGGGATCCCTGGGTGGCGCAGCGGTTTGGTGCCTGCCTTTGGCCCAGGGCGCGATCCTGGAGACCCGGGATTGAATCCCACGTCAGGCTCCCGGTGCATGGAGCCTGCTTCTCCCTCTGCCTGTGTCTCTGCCTCTCTCTCTCTCTTTCTGTGACTATCATAAATAAATAATAAAAAAATAAAAAAAATAAGATATACCTAATTCTTTTATAAGAATTGATAAGGTTGTTTCCTGTATTTTACCTAAATTTTTAAAGTTCTTTCACATGGGATGTAAATCTGGTCCTGTTGCTCCATCTTAATCTGAAAAGCAGAAATTCCAGGTAGTTCCCTAGTCTAATTCATTACTCACCATTAAAAATGAAAAATTATTATAGAGAAAGTAGGGTTATGTACTCTCGCTATCAAAGACAAAGGAATATCAAAGCATTTATAAATCACACTATTATTTATTATGTGTTATTTATTATTAGAAAGCATACATATTGTCATAGGCCATGTTAAATGTCTCAGAAAACATATACCAAGTTTTATTTTATGTAAACACTAATCTCTGTTCATGTATGATGAATCCTCAGAGCTTGTTGCTTCATAGTGTAATTATTTGTTCACAATGTAAAACATGCTGGAGGGAACTATCATATCAGCTGGTGTCATCAAACTGATTTGATAACTTAATTCATGTCAATGTGTTCCTAAGGAGCATAAATTATTTACCAATTTGTGAGCTTTGTTTTAAATGAACTGAATCAAAATCTCTAGACACATGATCTGGACCTTTTTATTAAAATAAAATCAAATTAGAAACAGAAAAAAAGGCAAAATTACATTTCACAGGTAGTATGACTGTCAGGTTTAGGAAGCACTAAACAAAATTACAATGAGCTGTAATCATAAGTATTTCATACAGTAGAGGGGAGATCTATTTAAGATATTGTGTATTTTGAAAAACTTCAAATATGACTACTGAGACTGTTAATCCCCCAGTTAATATTAATAGGGCTTTACTTAGTAATATTTTCCTTTTTTTTTTTTTGTTTTTTTAGAGAGAGAGAGAAAGTAACCATAGGGTAGAAAGGTGGGCAGAGGGAGAGCTAGAATGTCAAACAGGTTCCACGCTCAGCAGGGAACTGATTCAGGGTTTGATCTCATGACTCTTGAGACCATGACCTGAACCAAAATCAAGAGTTTGACATTTAACCAACCGAGCCACCCAGGTGCCCTATTAATATCTTATTTTAAAATGTGTGGAATAGGAATCCCTGGGTGGCTCAGCGGTTTGGTGCCTGCCTTCGGCCCAGGGTGTGATACTGGAGTCCTGGGATCGAATCTCACATCAGGCTCCCTGCATGGAGTCTGCTTCTCCCTCTGCCTGTGTCTCTGCCTCTCTCTTTGTGTGTCTCTCATGAATAAATAAAATCTTTAAAAAAAATGAAAAAAAAATGAGTAGAATAACTTGTAAATATAGAAATGTGAGTGGAGTACAGCCAAGTAACTTATATGCGGCAACTTCTATCATCATTTGGGAAAAAATAAAACCAAAAA
This sequence comes from Canis lupus baileyi, assembly GCF_048164855.1. Classification (NCBI taxonomy): domain Eukaryota; kingdom Metazoa; phylum Chordata; class Mammalia; order Carnivora; family Canidae; genus Canis; species Canis lupus. The sequence goes on along the minus strand of NC_132838.1, from coordinate 33,806,393 downwards.
GCAACTCTTTTAACATTAGTTAAAACAAAGGGTCTTCCCCGGGATCCCTGGGTGGCGCAGTGGTTTAGCGCCTGCCTTTGGCCCAGGGCGTGATCCTGGAGACCCGAGATCGAATTCCACATCCGGCTCCCGGTGCATGGAGCCTGCTTCTCCCTCTGCCTATGTCTCTGCCTCTCTCTCTCTCTCTCTCTCTGTGTGACTATCATAAATAAATAAAAATTAAAAAAAAACTAAAAAAAAAACCCAAAGGGTTTTCCCCATTGATTAATTCTATAAAATATCAATACATTTTTTTCTTCAAATCTATTGCTGTACAACACTAGGTTTATATAGTCATAGTATTTGAGGATAGAAAACCCACCCTAAAAATCAAAGAAGAACTGAAAGACTGAACTTTGTAATTAGGAATACTCAGGTCTAAATTACTCAGTTTTGTCAGTAAATTTATTTTGTAACCTGAAAAGAGGTAAGTGTAATATCTACCATGAGTTATTGTAAGAGAGAAGGTGCAAAAGTGCCTAGAACAATACTTAGAGAAAGCATATGCTGAATAAATATATATTGTTATTTTCTTTCCTTCATAGCTCTCTATTATTTAAGGTAATAGAGAATATATGTTTTTTTCCAAAGTAAGTCTAAAATACTTGCTACGACACCAGCTCAGCATATTTTAAAATAGGTAACTTTATCAATAAGTATATCCTGAAAGTACAGTTTTAAATAACAAACGTTTATAAAAATAAGATTTATATGGCCATTGCCAACAACTTTTCTCAACTTAATATTATAGCACTCTTTTTTTTCTTTATTTTTTAGTTTTTTAAAAGATTTTATTTATTTATTCATGAGAGATACAGAGAGAGAGAGAGACATAGGCAGAGGGAGAAGCAGGCTCCATGCAGAGAGCCTGATGTGGGACTCCATCCCAGGACCCCAGGATCATGCCCTGGGCTCAAGGCAGATGCTCAATCGCTGAGCCACCCAGGGGTCCATTTTTCTTATTTTTTTTTAAGTAAAATAACTTAGATAGATGATGTTCTTATTGGAAATACCTAATGTAAGGCCCCGTTTTATTTGTAGATGCCATAAAACTAGTTTGGCAGTGGATTTCCCACTATCATCCATAGAAAATAATCCTATTTACATTTTTAAATTACAGCAAAATGAAATGCTCTTCAAAGTATTTATAAATTTAGCATGACACCTAATAAAGTACTCTACACATGAAAGTACTGATGGACATAAATAAATTTCAAGCCATGTTGAAATTTCAAACACATGTTACTTGTATTTCTACTTCATTGAAGACTTACTAAATTACTTAAAAATGTTAAAAGTGGTTTATAGCCTATTTAAACTTGGATTATGCTAAAATGTAAGCTCCAAAATAGCAGGAATTGTAAATTATTTTATCTACTACTATTCCCAAAGCACACATGAAAGTACTGACACATAATAAATGTGCAACAAATATTTGCAAATTAATGCTAAATAAGGGATTTAGAATTAAAAATATTCCAGATATTGTATAGCCTGATCACAGTCCATAGAGTTATATCTGAGTCTTATGTTGTTCTAGCTATATTGTATTTTTAGAAATATCATCTTTCCTCAATAACAGTCCAGAAACTTCAGAATTGATGTAGTTCAAATTTTCCTAAGTTTCTCTCTTCTATTAAATTTGTTTAAACAGAAGGAATCCAGGAGATGAAACATTCTTGTATATGTGAGTGTCAAGTAATGAGTACTAAGAATGGTTGGTTTAACATTTTTGGGAAACTCTAAAAAATCTACTCTAGCAAAGCTCTTGTGTTACGAGAAATTGATCAGCAGTGTTTGCAATTTGTTGCATTTTTTCGTACTCATTTAGTTGCAAGTGACAGAAATACAAATTGACTAAATTTGGGGAAAATATTCCATGGATGCTACAGGTCCAAGGTATAATGTTTAAATGAGCTGTAGGAACTATTGAAAGCTTGGAACCACACCTTTTAGGACTTGCTCTTCCTGTCTCTTTCTGCCTATCAGTGCTATTTGCAATTCACTGGTATTAGTAAGTACTCTTTTAGTTATAGGTGATGGTGGAACCTGCATCTGTTTTCTCTTTCCGATCTATGTAGCAAGAATTCTGCATAGCTCTAGAATTTTATAGTCACAACTTTAGTTAATAAACAGAATAGCTCAGTGTTTGGAGATCCAAATCTAATAATCCCAGGAAGGGTCTCTGTTTGCAGCAGGTTGAATTACATGTATGCCTCTCATCCTCAAACCTGACAAGGATCCAGCGTATGCAGGAATAACTGGGCTGGGACCACCTTTGGTGATGGACTGCCTACTGTATCATTCACCAGTGTGAGCTACTGGATTGGTGGCAGTGAGGAGGCCAATAGAACAACTGTGATTATAGTAATGACATGTATAGAAGTGGGCCAGCTCACACATAAAAGGATATGCTAGAAAACAACACTATGAAAATCTACCACACTTTTACATAAATGTATTTTTCTCTACCTGAGAGTACATTGAATATTTGAGTCAGTAAATATTTGTAAGTTTCAAGAGTTTAAAAAACAGAGTAATGGTTTTGTAAAGAAAGAAAATATGTTCCCCAATATTTTTCTTCCTCTCAAAGATTTTTAGTTTTCCACTTGTAAATTATCTTTATTTCCCCTTTGATTGTGGAAAAGTATGTTTTTTTCACATCATAACTAGAATTTCACCCTTGCCCAATAGGGATATCTTGACTTAAAGATTGTTATACTTGGTGGTGGAGTCTGTAAAAGAATACTGATCTTTTTCCTAAGCAAAGGCACATGTTACTTTTGTGGCATGTATTCTGTATGTTTACATTAAAAAGCAAAGTCTCTTATTTACTTATTATCACAAATGGCATCTGTTGAAGTATATCTACTATGTTTGTTAGCAATGCCCATGAAACCATTTATGAATACTAATTAATTCCACCTGTTGAGATACTTCAATTCTTCAGGGAAAAAAAGTTATTTTTATATATTTGGCATAAGAAATATGTCAAGTGTTTGTAGACTGAGTTGGACCAAAGCCACCTTAATGAAAGGCACTAAGGTAACAAGTTAGCAACATTCCAGAAATGATACATATTCAGTTTTTATAAATTTGCCAAAGCTTTATGGAAAGTAGGCCATATTATGTATGCTTCTAAAAACTACCCTGTAACTTTCAGAAGAAAACTGGAAACAATGTATACAAAGTAGTACCATGAATACACAGATGGCAAATATATCATGTGTATAGCAGAAGGTGAGGATGAGAAAACGCTAGGGATGCACTTCTACAAGCCCTCTGACTCTGGAAGTGATACAAATAAATTTTAAGCCAGTACAGGACCAGATGTGGGCTTGGCAGATTAATAAGGGAGGCTCCTGTTTTTCAGATGTTCAGATATGCCTTTTCCCTGAATTATGCTCATGACTCTCACAGATTCCTCACTATGGAAGAGGGAATCCCATATTGTGCCTTATAGTTGAGCCCTAGTCCATTGCCTTCCTAAGAGTCCATCCAGCTATATGACTAGAAATTTCTTGTCTGCACATCTCTCTCTTTTTTACTTCTGGACCTTTATGTGGACTGTTTAGAAATGGCACCTCTTGACTTTGTAAAAATGAAGACTATTTAAATTCTACCCATGATGGGAAGTAAAGGTGTTGTCTTACTTCCCCTCCAGGCATCTTCTATATCCCTGCTATAAATTTAAAAGGTGGTATGTTTTATTACTAAAATTAATCTTGAATATAGTTGAATTCATTTCTCTCCTTTAACTAAACGTAGCATTGTGGGAAAGTAACAGTTTTAGATATCAATAGAGAATACATTTTGTTCTTAAAAGAATATAGATTTTCTTGTCAGTGTAAATTTTATTAAAGACAGTTTCTTAACCTTCCCTATAAAAGTCAGAAGAGTTGTAGGTTTAGATGGAAGCAAATTCTGTGGAAAAGACAATGAGTTACTGAAATGAACAATAATTATACAAAATTACATTAGGAGATACCAAATGAATGTAATGCTGCCTAATATAGGTCAAATACTGTTAAATATTTTAATCAACTGATTGGGAAGTACAGAGAAACATGCTGATTACCTTAGCAGGTGAGGAATTGTGGAGGAAATTGTAAATTCTTCAGTGGCTAGGAGTATGATACCATGCTTTCTTGAATTAGAATTGTCCTTTCATGAATAAAATGGCATTTTGCTAAAAGAAAGAAAAGTCATCAGGGGACACCTGGGTGGCTCAGCAGTCGAGCATCTGCCTTCAGCTCAGGGCATGATCCTGGAGTTCTGGGATCCAATCCCATATCGGGCTCCCTGCATGGAACCTGCTCTCCCTCTGCCTGTGTCTCTGCCTCTTTCTGTGTGTCTCTCATGAATAAATAAATATTTAAAAAAATAAAGAAAAATGATGGAAGAAATGACCAGCAAATATATGGTTAAGAATAATTATTGTTTCTTTTCTCACATGTGGTCTCTCTGGCCATACCAGAGAAATAAAGTGTTGAATTTCATTTGATAAATACTACTTAGGAAAAAACCCTAAAGTGATAAAAAAAAAAAAATAGGAAAATGCTTAAAAGAGATATGTAAATGGTGTAACATCTTAGGAAAATAAAGCCTAATGTAACATAATTTTAGAAATGAGTTTACCTTCAAAAAATCAAGCACAGACATCTCTTCTTGTGTTAGGAACTTGGGGTTGAAAGCTTTCCAAAGACACATGAAGATGACAGAGAAGAAAAAAACGAAGGTTGAAGGTAAGCCCATTAAACTGATTTTATCTCAACCTGATGCATTTTTTTTTTCAAAATAAAATTCAGCAGAAGTCCTGGCTGGCTCAGTTGATAGAGCATGTGACTCTTCATCTCAGGGGCATGAGATTGAGCCCCATGTTGGGCCTAGATCTTTTTTTTAAAAAGAAATCCAAAAATAAAAAAAAAAAAAAAAAAAAAAAAGAAATCCAAAAATATATTTAAAAAATTAAAAAATAATTTAAAAAAATAAAAAATAAAGATTGAGGACAAGTAGGGTCATGGGAAATCCTTCTAGAAATATGAGCCTTTGGTGTCATAAAGTGGAGTATGTATTTTCACAAGATTTATAATGTTTTGTTAAGTAGACTTATAAGTCTTATAAGTTGCTTTAGGAGATGGGAAAACAAGATCACATATTTTGTTTTGTGACAGACTTGAAACACATTTAGAAATAACACACTAGAGTAAATACCATGGTGTATTTTTTTAAATCTTAGTTGATAACACAGATGGTTTGATGGTGGGAATGTACCATAACATATTCATTAGTTATATTCTGATAAGTTTACATTTGTTCAAGAGAACACTATTTAGACACTGTGAGAACTTGATTAATTTCACTTAAAGTTTCCATATTGTGTGTCTGTTAAGGAGACATATGATATAGCTTTTAGGGAGGTAAAAGAAAACAAAACCAAAACAAAACCCCCAAAAAACTAGAGAATAGAAAGGGCTGACTAGAGAATAGAAAGGTTTTAATTATCAAAGCCTCATCCAGCATAAATATCCAATAGATTTTGCTACTTTTGTCTCCTTCTCAAAGCAAAAATTTATTTTTTTAAGATAAAGTTCCCACCAAAGTGTTTAATGTATAACCATGCATACATTTATAGTACTTAGCATGTTGAGTGTCATAAAGATATAACAGGTGGAAAAAATGTGGAAATTCACAAATTATACCACCCTTAATGAAATAAGTGGGTTCTTAAATGGTTAGATAGAATAATTTTGGCAATATAAAATAATACACAAAAAGCAATACTATGTGAATGAGCACTATTCCTCTTCCTGCTACATTTTCTTTGAGCTTCCCTTTATCATGTGTTATATACAAAAGTGAGTGTAGTTATTGATTCTTGCGACAAAAACTTTAAGATTTTATTTATTTATTTGAGTGAGAGAGAAAGCACAAGAAGGAGGAGGGACAGAGGGGAACCTGGATGTGAGACCTGATCCTAGGACCCTGAGATCATGACCTGAGCTGAAAGTAGATGCTTAACCAACTGAGCCACCCAGGCACCGTGTGACAAAAACTTCTGAACTTTCTTTCCATAGTAATAGAGCGGAAATTATGACAAAGATCTGTTGTCATGGGTTTCTCACTATGGATTTTTCTCCCTTTTTCCAATAGTATTAAGTTGCTTTAGTTAACACTTGTGCAAATGTAAATATCCACAATAAAATAAATTCAACCTTCATATATATTAAATGTCTCAAGAATTTTTGGATTTTTATAACTCAAAAAATTATAAAATAAGATAAAAAAATCACCTGAAAAAATGTATACCCAAAAGGATTTTATTTTACTTTATTTTATTTTTTCCAAAGAGATTTTAAAGTTTCCAAATGTCATCATCATTTACACAATCTTATTTTAAAAGGAAAGCCCATACTTTACTTTCCTGATAGGACACTGCCTGTGAAAAATGTATACAAAAATTAGTATGCACACTAAAAGAGTGTGCGAAAATCTTGTAAAATAAGAGACTATTCTCTTTTATAGTAAGAATTGCCAATGAGTTTTTTAAAGGCTGAAATTTCTATATGCAGGCAACTAACAACATGGATGTTAATAGTTTATCTCCTGATTCTCTTCAGGAGCAAGACTGACTAGGAAGGGAAATCTACTGGGAGGTCATTTGCACTCATCGATGAAATTATATATATATAAAAAAGAATGTATATGTAATATCCTAAAGCAACACAGCAAAATTCAAGGAACAAGGTGAGAATTACCTCTGATGTGGGACGATAAAAATTAGGACCTTGATCATTTCATTAAAGAAAACACTTTCCATTCTTTTGGTCATAGTTTCAACAAGATTTGTGTGGGAGAGGGCAGTAAGAATGATAGCAAAATCATAGTAAACAACCAAGATATCTTTCAGTAGGTGAATGGATAAATAAACTATCGTATATCCAGATAATGGAATCTTATTCAATACTAAAAAGAAACATGCCATCAAGTCATGAGAAGGCATCAAGAAACCTTAAATGCATATTACTAAGTGAAGGAAGCCAATCTGAAAAGCTACATACTGTCTGAGTTTAACTATTGGACATTTTGGAAAAGACAGGAGACAGTAAAGTAAATCATATTTTGCCTGGATTTAGAATAAATAGGCAGAGTACAGAAGATTTGGGGGCTATTATAATATTCCATGTGATACTGTAGTAAGTGAATAGAAGTCACTTTACATTTATGAAAAGTCATAGAATATACAGCACCAAAAGTGAACTCTGGTATAAACTATGGACTTTAGGTGATTATGATGTGTTAATGTAGGTATATTGATTGTAGCAAACGTATTACTCTGGTGTGGGATGATGATATTTGGAAAGACTGGAGGTGTGGGGTACAGTGGGCATATGTACGATGAGGTTTCATTGTACTTTTTGTTGCATTTTGCAAAAACTGTATTAAAATAGAAACATACCCATATTTACTATGTGTGTATGTACATACATACATATATATTTCACAGTAGTCATGCTTCAGGTGTTTTGGGACAAAGGACTAAATGGCATGTGGTGGGACACTTGTTGATTTATATCTTCTTAGGTTTGTCGGGTTACTGACTTTATTCAACTGGGAGAATTGACACCCAATCCTCAAATACTTCTTACCAAAAGAGATATATTCTTTGTTCTAAGATGTAAGCCTAGGCATTAATAGAGGACATGGAACCTAGAGCTAAATGAAAGTGGCTTTATGAGGGAGCAACCCAGATACTTCATCTTAATACTTTCAAATTTACCTTCCTAAGATCAAAGACCACATATAATAGTGTAATAAATATTGACATATAATATGAATAATTTATCATATCCTTTTTAAATCTTAGAATTAGGTGACCTTAAATTAATGTAATCCTAATCTGTGAACAAATCATTATTTTTAACTCTATATTTAGTGTAAAATCAAACTCCCAACAACAGAATGGACAAATAGAATATAGAATATTATACATTAACAAGAGTGAATAGCCTAAAACTATGTGAAACAACATGGATAATTCTTCCAGGCATAGTGTAAGAAAGAAGCCAGACCAAAAGACTATATATTGTATGCTTCCATTTTTTAAAGGCAAACACAAAACACACACACACACACACACACACACACACACACACACACAAAAAGATCAAACCAACAATATTGATACTGGTTTCTCTTAAGGATGGGGTCATGACTGGAAAGGAGTATAAAGAAATTTCTGAGGGTACTGTAATTCTATTTCTTGACCTTGGAACACATTAAAGGAGTAAGTTCAGTTTGTGAAAGTGAACCAAACCATACAGTAAAAATACTTGCCCATTTCTTCATGTGTACAACTGGAAGATACCTACTGTATGCTCAGCAATGAAATGAAGTTGGCAGAAGGGACAAAAGAAGCATAGAACAGTGTCTACTCTGAATCCTTATAGCCTACACAGCATGAGGAGCCTCACATATATGAAAACATTAAAATTTTCAATTGGGGAATGCATAATTAAAGTCAAGTGTTACAGGTTTATTATCTGTCTAGATCAAAGGAAGATACCACTGAGAGCTAACAGATAACAAATGTTGAAGGAGGTTGGGCCTGAAATATGCATGAAGGTGGAGTTTTGGACAATTCTAGTCTCAGCCTAAAGATGTGACAGTTTGAAGATCTTCATTATAGTCCCTCTGGCATGTTAAATGCAATAGCACCAACAATTAGCCTGTAAGACAATTCTCACTTGTAAGATATACTACTAATTAAATTTTCAATTATTATTTAGTATCTTTCCCACTATGCAGTTTTGTTTGGGTGGCACTAATAAAGTCAAAGTTTGATAATAAAATTAGTGACTATATTTTTATTTCAAATACATATACTATGTTACCCAATAGCTTAATTGATTTGCATTTCCAATAGCCAACAAAAACAATGACTTCAGGTGGAAATTATGAGATCTATATGTTCCTCCTGATATTAATTTGGGCTAAGAAGCAGTGGTGTAATTTTTATGCATAAATGAAAGTGTTTATAAGTACTTTTCCATATCTGTGGCTGTCTTCCATCTTATATCCTAATCTCTTTAAAGATTTATTCTTGTGATTTTATAACATTATCTGTACAATCAAGTCATTATTAACAAAAAATAAAGAATTAGCAAAAGGACATTGTCCACGTTCATTTAATATGTAAACCCTGAATTACATTGTACATCCACTTTCATGTTTTGACTTACTCAAACTAGAGATATGGGGAATTTTAATGGTCATTTGAGTAACTTTTGGGGCCAATATATTCACCAGTCTGTTTAGTCCTCCAGAGCTCTCATTTGTCACTTTGATCATATTTTCCACTCTATTTGGAATGATGTTCAAGCAACTCACCCAATTCATTTCCTGATTTACACAGGTGCATGTGGAGATATTCAAAATTATAATTAACAAAGTTGCTTCATACCTGAACACAAATGAACATATTCTATGTGAATAAGCTAAGGAAAATCTGATTTGTATGTAGTGAAATTGCTTAGCTAAACAAACAAACTAAAAGTAAGCAACTAAGTATGTAGTTAAGACTGAACAATAACAATTATAATAAACTAATATTGAAGCATTAATCTTGTATTTTACAGCTATATACCAAAAGAATGGAAATTAGAAAAATGGATAATAGCAACTGGAGTTCTTCCAGTAACTCCAATATTCATGAAATTATATGAACCATGTGCTTGTGAAGTCATCACTTCAACTTTTTAGTAAATAAATGGAAACTTGTGAAATTAATACTATTGGAAAATTATGCCACACAACATCAGAGTTAGTTATTTTTCCACAGACATATAAATGTTAAAGATAAGGGAAGGGGACTAAAATAAATTCCATCCTTTAAACAGAAGGCCTTCTTTAAATGCCCTATTTAAGACAGACAATGCTTTTATTATCGTGAGAACAGTGATATTCAAGATAGAGTATAAACATATTTATCTTTATTTTAACAAATCCAAAAGCTGAAAGAGCTTTAAAGGCTTACCAAGTTTTGCATATATAACCTAGGACTGATCCTTGGCAACCTGCTGGAAGACCTCTTATGTTCATGTACATGGTACACTGCACCACCGCATGAGTCCCTGGGTTAGTTAATTAAGGTTGCTACACAAAGTACCACAAACTGAGTAGTTTAAACAACAGAAATTTTTGCTTGCAGTTCTCAAGTGGGGAGTCCGTGATCAATGCATGGCATAATTGGTTCCTTCTAAGAGCTACAAGAAAGAATCCATTGCATGCTTCCCTCCTAGCTTATGGTGATTGTTGGCAATCTTTGACATTCCCCATCTTGTGCTCATCATCCTAATCCCTGTCCTCAACTTCACATGGTGTTCTTTCTGTGTGTAGGTCAATCTCAAAATTCCCACCTTTTATAAGAATAGTAGTTATAGTAGATTTGGTAGATTTGGAGTCTGCCTTTCCATTTGTGTCACCTTTAACTTCTTCCATCAATGTTTTGTAGGTTTCAGAGTACAAGTCTTTCACCTCCTGGTTAAGTTTACCTCTAGGTATTTTATTGGGGGGGGGGACCACTTATAACTGGGATTGTTTTCTTAATTTGTGTATCTGCTACTTCATTAGTAGTGTATAAAAATGCAACAGAATTCAGTAAGTTGATTTTGTATGCAGTGACCTTAGTGAATTCATTTATCAGTTCTAGTATTTTTTTTTAGTAGAGTCTAGGATTTTCTATATATAATATGTCTTCTGCAAATAGTGAGAGTATTACTCCTTCCTTACCAATTTGCATGCCTTTTATTTCTTTTTCGTGTCTGATTGCTGTGGCTAGGACTTCCAATACTACTTTGAATAAAAGTGGTGAGAGTGGGCATCCTTGCATCATTCATGATATTCGGATAAAAGTGCTCAGGTTATCGTTACTGAGTATAATGTTAGCTGCAGCTTTTTCATAGATGGTCTTTATTATGTTGAGGTATGTTCCCTCTTAAACCTCCATTGTTGAGGGTTTTTATCATAAATGGAATTTGTACTTTGTAAAATGCTATTTCTGAGTCTATTAAAGTGATCATATGGTTTTTATCCTTCTCTTGTTGATGTGATATATCACATTGATTGTGAATATTTAACCACCCCTGTACGTCAGGAATGAATCCCACTTGATTGTGTGAAATGATTTTTAAAATATATTATTGAGGGATGCCCAGGTGGTTCAGCGGTTCAGTGTCTGGCTTCGGCTCAGGGCATGATCCTGGAATCCTGCATTCAAGTCCCACATCTGGCTCCCTGCATGGAGCCTGCTTTACTCTTTGCCTATGTCTCTGCCCCTCTCTCTGTGTGTCTCTCATAAATAAATAAATAAACAAATAAATAAATAAATAAATAAATAAATAAATGGACTTTTGTTGAGGAATATTGCACCTATGTTCATCAGAGATGTTGGACTCTCGTTCTCTTTTTTTACAGTGTCTTTACCAGGTTTTGGTATCAGAGTAATATTGACCTCAAAGAATGAATTTGGAAGCTTTCCTCCCTCTTCTATTTTTGGAATAGTTTGATAACAGATATAAACTCTCCTTTTTTAAGATTTATTTTATTTATTTATTCATTCATTCATTCATTTATGAGACCCCCAACCACTGAGCTACCCAGACATCCCTAAACTCTTCTTTAAATGTTTTGTAGTATTCACCTGTGAAACCATCTGGTCCTGGACTTTTGTTTGTTTGGAGATTTTTGATTCAACTTCATATCTGGTAATTGTTAAAATTTTTATTTATTACTGATTCAGTTTTGAGAGGTATATATTTCTAGGAATTTATCACTTCTAGGTTGTCTAATTTGTTGGCATATATTTTTTATAATATTCTCTTATGATCTTTTCTATTTCTGTGGCATGGGTTGTAATTTCCCCTCTGCCATTTGTGATTTTGTTTATTTAAGTCTTTTTTTTTTTTTTTTAAATGAGTCTGGCTAAAGATCTATCAATTTTGTTATCTTTTCAAAGAACCAGCTCCAGATGTCATTGATCTGGTGTATTTTTAAAAATTTCTATTTCAAATATTTCTACTCTACTTTTTATTGTTTCCTTCCTTCCACTGGTTTGGAATTTTGTTCTTTTTTTTTTTTTTTTTTTTTCTCCCTAGCTTCTTTAGGTGCGAGATCAGGTTGTTTATTTAGGAGTTTTCTTCTTAAAGTAGGACTGAATTCCTGTAAACTTCCCTCTTAGAAAGATTTGCTACATGCCAAAGATTTTGGAGCATTATGTTTTCATTTTCATTTGTCTCCATTAATTTTTAAATTTTTTTTGATTTCTTGGTTGACTCATTATCTAGTAGCATATTATTTAACCTCCATGAATTTGTGTTCTTTCCAGATTTTTTTCTTGTGGTTGATTTCTAGTTTCATAGTGTTTTGGTTGGAAAAGATATATGGTATGACTTCAGCTTTTTTGAAATGTTGAAACTTGTTTTGAGGATGCTATGTGTTCTGTTCTGGAGAATGTTCCATGTGCCCTAGAAAAGAATGTTGTATTCTGCAGTTCTAGAATAAAAAGTTCTAAATATATCTGTAAATCCATCTGGTCCAGTATGGCCCACTCTGTCATTCAAGACCAGTTTCCTTACTGATTTTCAGTATAGATAATCTATCTGTTGATGTAAGTTGGCTGTTAAAATCCCCTATGATTATTGTATTACTATTGATTACTTCCTTTTTGTTCTTAGCCAGCTTATGGATTTGAGTGTTCCCATATTGGGTGCATAAATATTTGCCACTGTTAAATCCTCTTGTTGGATTGTTCCTCATGTAGTGTTTTTTTTGGTTACAGTCTTTGTTTTAAATTCTAGTTTGTCTGAAATACATATTGCTACGCAGTTTTCTTTCATTTGTATTTGCATGGTAAATGTTTTTCCATCCCTTAACTTTCAGTCTATGTGTCTTTAGGGCTAAAGTGAGTCTCTGAGAGGCAGCATATCCTTGAATCTTACTTTTATTTATCAATTTCATCATGTTATATCTTTTGATTGGAACATTTAGTCTATTTACATTCAAAGTAATTACTAATGGGTATGAATTTATTGCTATTTTGTCACCTATTTATGGTTGCTTTTGTAGTTCTTTGTTCCTTTTCTCTCTTCTCTCACAGTTTGTAGACTTTAGTTAGTGATATACTTGGATTCCTTTCTCTTTATTTTTGCATATCACTATTTTTTGTTATTGATATTAGTTTTATATATAACATTTATATAGTAGTCTACATTAAGTTGATTATTGCTCTTGTTTGAACCAATTCTAAAAGCACTATATTTTTACTCTTTACCTCCCCCCATGTTTAAGGAATGGTATATTATACTTTTCATCTTGTCGGTGTGTGTGAATCTTTTGACTTTTACAGATATACTTAAAATCACTATTTTCATATGTCCTACTTTCCTTACTCCTTCTTATAATCTTCCTCTTTCATGCAAATTGCCCCCTTTAACTTTTCTTGTAGCGCTGGTTTAGTGATAATGAATTTCTTTAACCTTTGTTTATCTGGAACTGTATTCTGATCCTTGTCAGATAGTTCATTCTTTGGTTGCAGATGTTTTTCTTTTAGCACTTTGACTACACCATGCCGTACTCTTCTTTCCTACGAAGATTCTGCTGAAAATTCAGCTGATAGCCTAATGAGATTTTCCTTGGATGGAAGTGTTTTCTGTCCTCTTGCTGCTTTTAAAATTTTCTCTTTATCGCTACTTCTTGCATGTCATTACTATGTGCCTTGGTGTGGACCTCCTTCGGTTGATTTTATTGGGGCCTCTCTGTGCCTCCTGGACTGAGATGTTACTTTCCTTCCCAGACTTGGGCAGTTTTCAGTTTATTTCTTCAACCAAAGAGGGCTTTTCTGCCCTCTTTTATCTTCCTTCTGGAAAAGAGAATGCAAATGGTATTACACCTGATGGTGTGTCTGAATTTCCTAAACTGTTTTCTTTTTTTTAAATTATGATTTGTTTCTCTCTCCTCTTAAACTTGTGTTCCACTTCTGTCCTCCAGGTTGCTCATTCATCCTTCTGCCTCCTCTAGTGTACTATTCCCTCCAGTGTGTTTTTAATTTCAGTGATTGGGTTCTTCATCTCTGATGGGTTCTTTTTTATGGTTTCCATCTCTTTTTTGAGAGTCTTATGGAGGTCCTCCACTCTTTTCACAAGTCCAGTGAGTATCTTTATGACCATTATCTAAATTCTCTATCAGGAATATTACTTACCTCATTTCTTCTGGGTCTCTTGCTATGTTTTTGTCCTATTCTTTGGTTTGGAACATGTTTCTCCATCTCTTCCTTTTGTCCAATTCTCTGTGTCTGCTTTTATGTGTTAGAAAAGTCGTCTGTCTCCTGCTCTTGAAAGTAGTAGCTTTATGAAAAGAGGTCCTGTATTGCCCTGCAGTGCAGTGTTCCCTGTTCACCAAAAACTGACACTTCAGGGGTGTATCCTATGTGTGTTCCAAGTCCCCCCTGCTATTGAGCCATGTTTGCCTTCAGTCTCATCACCTGCAATGTTTGTCTTCACCTGTTTTGGACAGTGTTTGGCCCCTGTGTTGTTAGTGGGCCAGTCTTGTGCTGTTTGTGCATTTATCAAAGCCACAATAATGGAGCTGCAGGGTACTTTCCAGTATTGCCCTCAGAGAAGCTTTTGTTGATGTGCAGGGCTTGGCAGTGGGACTAGATATCTGCCCTCAGTCCATCATTTAGGCTGCCTTCAAATCAATGCATATGGTTATCTTCCCCTCCCCTTGAAGGGAAATGGTGCCTAATAGCTCTTTTGTTCCTGGAGAAATCTCCAAATGATCCCTGCACTTCCAGCACCTAAATAAATCTTCTCATTCCCTAAGCATAAATCTCATTCCCTAAGCATATAAGCATACTTCAAACTGCTATTTTTATCATCTTTCTCAGCCTGGCTGATTTTTGTGCTATCTTTTTAACGATCGAAACTCTGTTCCTATAACCTTCCTTTGCTTACCCAGAGCCGAGTCCTCTTACTTTTAAAGTTTCATGTGTTTTGACCCATTGATTGTTGGGCATCTTTGGTTTTCCAAGTCAAAGTTTATGAGGATTTGTCTTTCCCATGTAGGTTCCCTGTGCCTGGGGTCAGGTGTGTGGGATCTGTTCCTCTCCTCTGTGCTTGCTGTGTCCCTCTATCCTATGGACAGTCCTGTAACAGCTCTGTCACTGTTAGTAAGGGTTAACTCGCTTCAAGGTAACATACTGTATGCTTGATAATTTAAGGCCCTTGATCTGTAACAGAATTAATTTACTGTCTCTGAGATTTGCAGACCACTGGCCTTGGGGAATGAAGGACCAGAATTTTCCCAGGCAACAAAGGCCAGAAAGTCTGTTTTTAAGCTGCCTTGGCCTTCTGATAAGCCCGGCAATCTTTTACAAAATGTTTTCCTTTTTAAAAGTCACACAAATGACTTTACTGACCTCCCTTTGTGCATCTGTCGACCTTGCCCTCCTTTGCAGAAAGAACACTGTATTCTTGCACAACCCCTGGTTACTGAGGAACCAGACCATCTTGCACAACCACCTGCAGGTACCAAGGAAGCAGAACTTCTTGCACAATCTCCCCCAGACACCAAGGAACTAGATGTTCTCACATAACCTCTGAGCATCAAGATAACTCTATAGCTGGCATCATCAGTCTACATGTAATCAAGGAATGTCACAGACCACTGCACTCCCTTAACTTATTAAACACTTTAAAAACTCTTTGAGTTAGGCAAAAACCTTGGAGTTGGCTTTTGGACAATAGTCTGTTTTCTCCCCAGTTAGTCGTACTTTTGAATAAAGCTCACGTTCCTTTCCATTCAAAATTAATCTCTTGAGTATTGGCTTTTTGAGCAATGAGCAGCCAAACTTCGGTTTCGGTAACAGTCCAACAGGTCAGTTTGGCTCCCAAGTGCATCTCTGCCCTTCCTAACCTGTTAGATGTTTCTTCTTCTCTACATTTAGCTATAGCCATTCTGCTAGTCTTCAGGCCACTTTCTGGGTTATGTACACTCATGGGCATTTTTTAGAAGTATACCTGGGACAATATGAGCATAGGATTCTCCTACTCCACCATCTTCCAGAATTGATTGTATGCATGTATGTATGTATGTATGTATTAAGATTTTATTTATTTATTCATGAGAGACACAGAAAGAGAGGCAGTAACATAGGCAGCGGGAGAAGCAGGATTCCTGCAGAGAGTCTGATTTGGAACTCAATCCCAGGACCCCAGGATCACGACTTGAGCCAAAGGCAGACGCTCAACCACTGAGCCATGCAGGTGCCCCAGAATTGATTGTTTTTAAAATATTAAATCGACCTATCATTTCTGTAATAAATTCCACTTCATCCTGTACCATTCTTTGTATGTGTTGCTAGATTCAATGTCCCAATATTGTGTTAAGAGATTTTAAAAGTATCCTTGTTCATAAGGAATAAAAATTTCTATCTTTTTTTTCCTCTAAAGTTTAATTCAATATTGGTTTCATAAAATGAATTGGGAAGTTTCCCTTTCCTTATACTTACTAGAAGCGATTGTGTAGAATTATTACTTCCTTCTTAAGTATTGGATGAATTTCTAAAATACAGTGACCTTGAGTTTTCCCTGTACATTTTATTTCCTTAATACATATAAGGCTATTTTCATTTTTATCTTGTAGTTTGATAATTTTTATATTTCAAGGAATTCTTAATTTCATGAAAATTGCCTAATTTATTGACATAAAATTTCTGATATTGGTAAATTACATCTTTCCCTTTTTCATGACCAACTTGACTGGAATTTTATTCTATTAGTCTTTTCAAAGACTCAGTTATGGATTAATTTTATTTATTTATTTATTTATTTATTTATTTATTTATTTATTTATTTATTTTTATTACATGACTTTTTATCTTTACTACATTCTTACTGTTTGGACTTTACTTTTTTTTTTAACGTTTCTTGAGGTTGAATAAGTCATTTTAGCCTCTTGAGATCTCTACTTTTAAATAAGCTCTCAGCAACATATCTACATTGTTCGTGATAAATATAAGAAGGGGAAATAATTAAGATTTAACTGATTGTGGTAAAACTAGTATTTCTGGTTAAGAAGCTATTAAAATATATTTTTCATATGGCTAAGGAAGTGCTTGTGAATATTTAATGAAATGATGTCAATAAGCTGGCCTAATTAAAAGTAGAGACTTTTCCATCTCCTACTATATGGAATCTACATGTATAAAGGTGTTTATTTCACTTAAGGTATTTATGATGATTTTTCCATAAGAATCAAGACTTCTTAGATTTCCTTAAAATAAGTTGACCTTTGTCAACTCAAATGATTCAAATATCCTAAGGAGTACTGTTTTAAATGTTTTTAGTTATCCAAACTTCAAAAATTCATTCAGAGCCTTGGCAATTGGTATTATAATACAAATTAATTGTAATTAATTTCAAAGTTCCAATTTTCTAATTATACATATATGTCCCCTAAGTTATGAAAGTCATTACACCATATTTCTAAATATGGATATAAATATTATATTCCATAATAGTCCTTTCATTATCCTAATGTAGCCTAATTGAATAACTCAAAACTTCAATCCTCTCCTTTTCTAAAACATTAATTAAAGCAATATTATTTAATGTAATAGAAATATAAGCATGACAGAAGTTATTTTAGAACTGGACTGGAAGATGTTTAGTAAGATTCATGTGAATAAAATGTGCTTTTAATAAGGAATGTCATTGTTCTGTTTCCAAAAATAGAATAGAATAGTGTATTTTTTGAACATTTTTATTCTAAAATATTTTGCATATTCTTTGTTAGATTAAAAAATAATGACAATGGTCTATTAGCATTATTTACTTAGTTTGAGAAAATATGTTGCTGTAGAAATACTTTTGGCTTCCCAGATATTATAAACTGCTTTTTAACAGTGTATTTTTTCTCAGAAGCCTTTGATTGCTTCAAGAAGTCTTTTTTGTATTATGTTTAGATCAATGCATTTCATAGGCATTAGGACAGTAATAAATATGGCACTTTTGATTAGTGATTTGAAAATTAGCATATTCATGCATGTGTTCACATGCTTTGAAAGATTTTGTTGTGGAATAAAATGTCATTCAAGGCCAGGGATAGCTCCTGAAGGTAAGCCTAATATAGTGTAATCTACACCTACTGTTTTTCCATAGCTCATTAAAATCTTATGTAATTGGAAAACAAATGCAGTAAAATATTTGTGTGGGTGTTGCCATGGTCAACAATCTTCCTCCTCTGAGAGCCTTGTCTTTTTAATCTTCTGATGTTAGAAACAATTCCTTCTTTATTTGACAGCTTCACATTTGATTGACTGCTACTGTTACCATGTGTCAATCTTTGCACATGTTAGGCTTGCTGAGTGTAACTGAGCTTTGGGTATCAAGAAGAGCAACTCAGTGATTATAGAGTTGAAACCAATTTGATACACACTTAATACGCTCAATATATATCTTTTTAAAGCACTAACATGGCAGCCCTTAACTGATTACAATTCTACCGTTATTTTTTCTCTAGTACCTCTAAAATCAAATGCTATTCTCATATACCTCTTTCTTCTTCCAGCTGTCCATTTACCTTTTAATTTGATAAAGTCTGTTCTAGATTCTTACCATAAATTTGTCCTCAGTGGTAAGGTGATGTTGAAGGGATATTAGGTTCAATGTTATATTCATATGCTTTGTGATAATTAATGCATCATTCCCATTAAGCCAAATTTCCCCAACAATACATAGATAACAATCATAGTATTGAAACAATATATATGAGTGTATTTGACATATTAGGTAGTACAAAGTGTTATAATTGAACTTGCATATTCTTTTCGGTTTAGATCATAACTAGCAAAATGGAGGAATATTTTTAAATTAAAAAATATTTTCTGAAGGGTTAGCAAAATTTTATTTAAAGATAATTTTGCATTACATCTGTAATGTCTGTATTTATAAAATAATAGGACTCAAATACCTAATGCTCAACAATAAGGAGGGAAATCAGGTGGAAAAAAATCAGGCTGCCTGTCTTAAACCTTAAAGGGCCTTTCTTCCTTTATTAAAAAAAATCATTCACCAAATTGGAAACTTATCTTTTGATATTTAATTCCAGAGGTCTGGCTTGTTGAAATTAAAGCTGATTTCATTTCCCATTTTATCTTTTACCATATGCCCTACCACTCATCACAAACTATCATCAATATTTATAATGGAATACAAGAGAACCTCTACTGCCCCCTTATTTCCTTGTTTATGCAACAGCATCTCATTATAAAAAGCTGTAGAGGCTCAGAATAGTTTGTGTGGTATATGTGTGTGTTTTCCATTGCAATACTTTTTTCCAATGTCACTGCCACAGCAGACAATGTCATTGCCACTGCACTTGTCCTACATAAATAGTAGGACTTGCTTTCTCTTTTTTATTATAACAAATCATACACTATGTTTTATCACCACACTTAGTTATAAATACAATGGTTATATAAAATTATGTAAGCATTCATAGTAGGAAAAGAGGTCAACCAAATTTTTGGAATAAAAATACTGATTTTAAAATAGCTGTGCATTCCTCCTTTCCCTGCCACCAAATCTTTCTATCAACATCCATCTAAGGGTGATTATAAAATGTACAAGTAGTTTGTCACAAATACAGAAGTTTTTTCAAATGGGTAAAGTGGAAAAAAATCCTTGGTAAGAGTTTTCAGGATTTAATCAAATGCCTCATCTCCACCTCTACCCCCAAATTCAAATAGAATTTTCCTTTTTTCTCTTATAAATATATATTTATATACACACACAAACATACATATATACATGTATATATAAGGGAAAATGTATAAATATGTGTGTGTGTGTATACACACACTATCTGATTTGACAGACTTGCTCTTTTTTATTTTATTTGTCCTTCTTTTAATCTGTGTGACTTTTGCCATGATATATCATTCATCTCTCTATCCAAATTATCTGCATTTACTGTGGGCAATTATCAAACATCTCTGAATAAATAGAGGCCTTTCCTGAGTAAGTAGAGATTTTACTCACATATCTGACTCTACTATATCCCCAAAGAATAGATATTTATGTATTTTAGGACTTAAGCAATTTGTATCTCCATTATCAAGATTATGGAAGAGTATGATTAGAGTGAATCTGAGACAGTTCTAATGTTCACAACATATAGTTTATTGGTCCTTGACACAAGGTTGTTATATTTATGGCATTGTGTTCAAACTCTGGAGATGGTTGTTAAATATTATCTACTCAAAAAGTATATATTAATGCTGCAAGCCTTTACCATTCTTTAAAAATTGTAGAATTTTTAAGAATTTAGAAGGACAGTGTTGAATATAACTCATTTCTCCTTGTGACCAGGAGAGAAGTAGAAGACATATAGATATAGGTATATACTGGATATACCTATACATATATTTGATTAGTCAGGTGCTCTGGGTGTGCAAAGTATTGTGATAAGTCTGAAAAGTGAGGCAGTCAACAGAAGGACACAGGATATTAAGGTGATGGAGAGGTACAGGGGTGCATAGAGAGCGATAATGAAATTCTTCTTCACCTCTTTAAGTCTATAATAATTCTCGGTGAAAATTATTTTACTTATGTATTTACTACTGAAGATACAATTATGGCATAATGTGGAAGAAAAATATTATGTATGAACAATATATTAAGAGATCTTGCAGATAAGGAAGCAAAGGTTATATTTTATATCATGAATTTACTTACATTATTGAGGGTTAGTAGTGCTGTCACTGATATTGGCAAGTTTAAGGGTTTCTGGAAAAAGGCAGTCACTCATTCACTCCTGTGTTGCTTTTCTGAAGAAAGAATAAACTCCAGGTTTGAGTAATGGTTTTCAAAAAGCCCATCTCCTTGAATGTGCATTGTGAAAGCATAAAACTTCCATTCTTGAATGTACTACCCCAGATAGGTTAGCACCAAAGATAAGCCATTTTTAAACAGTACACAATGTCTGTATTTTATACCAATATTCAACTCAGAATTTTCCATTGTTAGTACTGAGCAAGAAACTGGATATATTAAGCTTTTTTAAGGAGACTGAAATTGGTGGTAATGAATTTGTTTACTGGCTAAAGTCCATGCACCAACTTATACTTATTTTAAATGGACAATAATCTTTGTTAGTCAGATAAGCAAATGCTACATCATACCAAGAAAAGATCTCATGAGAGGATTTTAGAACTTATCCCTGCAATTTAATGTTAGCACAGTTATAAATTAAATTTGCTATGCAAAACACTGTGTAAACCAATTTGAAAAGAGGAAGGGGCAGCTGCTGCTCCCAAAGAGAAAGAATACGACAATTTCTCTCGTAAACTAGAGCTGTTATTTCTCCATCGTGTTTGTTAGTTATCTCCTCTCACATATTTTTTTTATAGTCTCAACTCTTCATACTTCAGGGGACCCCTATCCCCTCTTCAGATCCTTTTTAGTCCACATATATATCTGTGCATTCCTTCACTTAAAATCCATATCCAGAGACCATCTCTTCCTTTCATCATCTCTGTATTTTATCTCCTCACCTCAAGTGCCTTCTGAATATGACAGATTTTGCCTTCCTTATTTTCTACTTGACCTTGTGTGTCATTACATCCATTACTGCTGCCCATATCCTGAAACACTGAATATGTTTGTTTCTTATTTTGCAATCCTAATCATTTATTCACTTTTTGTGCCCTATTTTCTGACATTGATTGACAAAAACTCTAAAGTAAAAGCTCGGAAAAATAAGAGCATAAGGAAGAAAACAAAAGTCTAGGAAAATTCTAGGAAAAATTGTTCTGATACTTGGAATGAATTGTATTTTTTTTCTCAAAAATGGGAACAAGTGAAGCTTACAGCAGAAATCTCTTTCTCTGGCCCTCTCAGGTAACTTACAGTATTTCACATAAGGTGAGTGAATCCTGCTCATCTTCATCATCAGTTGGCAGTTCCCATTGCTAAGCATTATTCATTTACAATTATTCATTTGGAATGATTCAATGGCTTTCAGTACCACCACTGTGCTAAGATCCTAAGTATGTTTAGTTTTAAAGATTTCCGGTTGTGCAGGTGATCATTTTGTTTTGCAGCAATAGTGGAGAAACATCAAAAGTATGCTAGATGAATATTAGTTCCTATGATATGGAAAAATAATGAAAGTTTAAATAAAAGGTGTTGACTATGAGTGAAGCTTCTGTCTCATTCGGGCATATTCCCAAATCCAACATGCAGGATTGGGCAGGGCCTATTTTCATAAAGGGAAGATAGTTATGTTTTCTAACAGAAATCAAATTCAGAAACAAATCAAGTACTTCCACACACTGAGGGAAATAATAAGAAAATTAATTGATGTTGGGGTTGAGGCCCCTTAGTCTCTAATTATTAGATACCACTGATTTCTATTTAGCTAAACTGTGTAGGATTGGATGTGTGGCTTAACTGTCTGTGAAATTAGACAGTAATCTATGGGGAGCTGTAATGCTGAAGGCAAAGTTCTAAGCTGAAAAACTATTTGTGTGTATCTGTGGATTGATGGGGATATATGCAGTACAGATACATAATTTGAAGGAGACACAATGCAGCTGTATCATATTTTAATTTATTTTAATTTTCTAAATGTTCCTAACAAAAATATCTAGATAATTGTATAAACATAAATTATTAGAAAGTATTCAAAGATACGGTCTAAGACCATCTCAGGCAAAGCAAAAACAGTCCATGATTATATAGAAAAGCTGTCTGAGGTAGTTCCATGGCATGATTCATCTTTTTCTTGAGTAAAGGGTAATAAAAACACAGAATGGAAGGCATAACTGAAGATTTGACAGTCTGGCATTCCTATTGCCTTTAATGAAAATAAATATTTAAAGAAGGTGGAAAAGAGAGCTCTTTCTATTTCTGTAATAAAAGAATAAAATTAGCAAAAAGATATTAAATGGATTCTAAAGGCCTTGTTAGAATTGGACTTAAAAAATGAGCTTTAGGAATTCTAGAGGGCTAATTTAAAACAAATGTTCAAAGTGAAATCTCTTAAGGTATATTTCCCAGACAAGTGGAGGTTAGGAAAACCTCTCAGCCTGTCTGTAGACACAAGTGGTGCCATAGTGAATGAATGTCCTATAGCCTAGCTGGAAAGGAAGCTGCATTGGGTGACAGAGACATCACCTTACATGTTCCTGAGCCCCTTACCTTTTATTTTTTCTTTCTATATTGGGAGAAATTAGCTTTATAATGGAAAAACAATATGAATAAATTATAAAAGGACAACAGAGTAATGTAATGACTTTGGCAGCAGTATATAGTAGAAGGAACAATGATTTAGATCAGGATACTCAAGCTTTTTTTTATTTCCAGATATATATATATATATATATATATATATATATATATATATATATCAAAGTCTATTCCATATTCACTTTGTTATTTCATAAAGCACTTGTCTCCTTCAAATACCTGGACTTTACACATGCATGTCACTTCTCCAGCATTCACTCAAAGCCATCCACTTCAACTGATGAGTCAACACCCTCAGCTCCAGATATGGAGCTGAAATATATATATATATATATAAAATACATTTAAATATATTTATATGTATATATAAATATATTTAAATGTATTTTAAATCTTATAATATTTAAATATATAGATATATAAATATAAATATATAAATAAAAATTTAAATTTTATAAATATAAGTAGTTATAATATATTATATATTATATAATATCATAAATATAAATATATAAAAATAAATGTAAATATAGAAATATGTATATATGTATAAATTTATTTATTTATTTATTTATTTATTTATTTATTTATTTATTTATTTCAGGGTCTTTGTGGTTCCATACAAATTTTAGGGTTCTTCTAGTTCTTTTGAAAAATAACATTGGGATTTTATAGGGATTGCAATGAAGCTACAGAATACTTGAGTATGGGCATTTTTAACAATATTTTTATAATTCATGAGCACAGAACATCTTTCCATTTACTTGTGTCTCCTGAGTTTCTCTCATCAATGTCTTACAGTTTGCAGTGTACTGGTCTCTTACTTCCTTGGTTAAAATTATTCCTAGGTATTTTATTCTTTTTGATGCTACAGTAAATGGGGTTTTCTTTCTTTATTAAGATTTTATTTATTTGGGAGAGAGAGAGAGAGAGCAAGGGCAGGGAGGGGCAGAGGAAAAGGGAGAGAAAGAATCCCAAGCAGATTTTACGCTAAGTGTGGAGCCCAACATGGGACTTGATCTCACAACCCTGAGATCATGGCCTGTGCTGAAACCAAAGGTTGGACATTTAACCAACTGAACCACCCAGGAGCCCCAGATGGTTTATTTTCTCAATTTCTCTTTCTGTAGGTTTGTTATTAGTATACAGAAACAAAGCAGATTTTGGATATTGATTTCTTATCTTTCAACTTTTATTGAATTTACTTATTCTAGCAGTGTTTAGTGGAAACTTTAGGGTTCTAAAAAAGTAAGAAGATTTTATTTATTAACTTAGTTTAGAGAGAGACAGAACACAAACTGGGGAAGGAATAAAGGAAGAGGAAGAGGAACAAACAGACTGTATGCTGAGTGTGAAGCCTAATGTGGGGCTCCATCTCACAACCCTGAGATCATGACCTGTGCCAAAATCAAGAGTCAAATACTTAACTGACTAAGCCACCTGGGTACCCCATTTAGAGTTTTTTTTATTTAACTTCACCTGCAAATGAGACAAAATTACTTCCTTTTCTGTTTGTAGACCTCTTATTTTGTTTTTCTTATATAATTGCTATAATACTATAGCAATTGGGGGGAAAACTGGAGAGAGTGAGCATCCTTGTCTTGTTTCTGACTTTATAGGACAAGCTTTCAGCTTTTCAACATTGGTTATGATGTTATCTATGGGCTTGTCATACATTTCTTTTACTGTGTTATGTTCCCTCTATGCCTAATTTATTAACAGTTTTATCATAAACAGATATTGAATTTTGCCAAATACTTTCTCTGCACCTATTGAGATGGTCATATGATTTTTATCTTCCATTTTGTTAACGTGGTATATCATGTTGATTGATTTATAGGTGTCCAACCATTCTTTAAGATTTTATTTATTTATTCATGAGAAATACAGAGAGAGAGGCAGAGACATAGGCAGAGAAAGAAGCAGGCTCCACACAGGGAGCCCAATGTGGGACTTGATCCTAGGACTCCAGGATCACATCCTAGGCTGAAGGCAGGTGCTCAACCACTGAGCCACCCAGGTGTCCCAGTGTCCAACCATTCTTGCTTCCCACAATAAACCCACTTGATCATGGTGTGTGATCCTTTCAGTATATTGTTGAGTTCAGTTTGCCAATACTTTGTTGAGGATTTTTGCATCTGTGTTCATTGGAGATATTGGCCTGTAATTTTTCCTTCTGACAGCATTTTCTAGTTTTGCTACCAGAGTATCCTTGGTCTCATAAAATAAATTTGTAAGTGTTCCTGCCTCTTCTCCTCTTCCTCTTCCTCCTCCTCTTCTTCTCCTTTTTCAAGTTTGAAAAGGATTGGAATTCTTTTTGAATGTTTGGAAGAATTCACTAGTGAAGCCATCTGGTCCTGGACTTATTTTATTGGGAAATTTGTGTTACAAATTTAATCTCCTTACTAGTAGTCGTTATATTCAGATTTTTTTATTCCTTCATGATTCAGTATTGGGAGGAAGAAATATGTTACAAGGAATTTATCCATTTATTCTAGGTTGTCCAATTTGTTGGCATATAATTTTTCATAATAGTCTCATATATATGCATATAGTATATATATGTATAATATATACTACTATATATATGTTTGTGTGTATATATATATATATATATATATATATATATATATACACACACTATTTTACTACTACCCCACCTCTCCATCTATATCTATATCTATCTATATCTATATATTATCTATATTTATATCTATCTATATCTATATCAATATCTATAGTCTCTTTGTATTTTTTTTATATCAGTTGTAATGTCTCCTCTTCTACTTCTGATTTTATTTCAGCCTTCTCTTTCCTTCTTGTTGAGTCTTACTATAGGTTTAATAGTTTGGTCTTTTTAAATAGCCAGCATAATTTTTTGATGATCATCCACTTTATGGTCCTGTTATTTTTTTTCTCTAGGTGTTTTTCAATGCTATAAACATATTTTTTTTTTAAGAGGGAAATTCTGGGGAAGATGGCAGAGTAGAGGGATCTTAAGCCCATCTCGTCCCATGGATACAATGAGAAAACACCCACTTTAGTGTAAGTAATCCAGAAAATGCCCCAAGGACTGGCAGAACAGGCTTTTCACAGCTAAATGTAGAGAAGAAGATGCATCTAAGAGGGTATAAAAGGCACAGACATGGTTTGGAGCCAGAAAAACCCCTGGAGTGCCTGTGGGGAGAGGGGCTCTACAGGTGCTGAATGGGAAGAGGGGCAGAACCAACATCAGGCACCCCAGGCATAGGCACTCACGTGGGGAAGATGAATCCCAATAATATTTGGTTTTGTAAATGAGTGGGGTCAAATAATCAGCAGGACTTAGCACCTGGAACTTTAAAAAATCAGCAGACTGGGCTCTGGAAGAGCTAGGAGGGTGGAGTCTCCACCCAAGAAGACAGCATAACAAACAGTCCCACAGACATGCAGCATACAAACAACAGTTTGAAAAACGCATGGGGTATACAAGATTTATTTACTAATCTCAGAGTGTGGGCTGGAGGGACAGGGATCTTTAAGGGACTTCCCCAAGAATAAAAGAGATGGTTGTGCAATTTATTTCCCTGTTCCCCCACCCCCCATAATACATGGACATATGCAGGAATAGGAATGGCTCAGCACAAATACTCTTCACCTGGCTTGCTGGTAGCATGCCCCATCCCAATATTCTCCTGTGGAAATGCCCCCTGCTTGGAAGCCTGTGCAAGAATGTTCTCAGGAAGCTATAGGCCCTTCCTCAGAATATCTGTACAGACTTGATGACCTTGCATGCCTTGCCGCCATGTTCTCCTGCTGACCTGCACCATCCATTGGCCAGAACCCATCCAAAGTGTTGTATTTAATGTATTTAATGGCTAGAAGAACTTGTCAAATTTTCTTCTTATTTACTCTTGTTTTTCATGATGTTGATATTTTTATGTATCCAGGAAAATGTTTTATAGGATATCCCTAAATTTGTATTTGTCTAGCTGTAGATTGTACTCAGATTAAAGAGTTTGGCAGGGACTAATACATCATTGTTCTACATGTCTATTACATTTTATCCTTATTCACACAGATATTAGTTATGGTAGTATTAAGTTTGACCACTTGGTTAAGGTAGTATCATCAGATTTATCCATTATCAGAGACTGTTTTCTCTATTACAATTTATATTTAGATAATTTGGAATTCTGTAAATATCCTTTTCTTCAACAATATTTCACATAATATTTTAGCATCCATTGATGATTCTTGCCTTAAACAGTTACGACAGTGGTAACAAATGGTTATTTTCTAATTATTTTATTTATTCTACATTTATCAATGGCATTGTTTTCTATTAAAAAAGAACTTTTACTACTACCCCACCTCTACATATTTAGGAATTTTACTGTCAGATTAATTGACATTTTTTTATATTTCTATAATGCATAAACTGTATTCTTACATAGGCCAGTTAGAGACTTTTCAACTGGATCTTATGATCTTCTGACAAGTTCACAAGAGTAAGTACTTCTTTCCTTCCTGGAATTAAATATATTCTAGACTCCTCTGTGTCTCTCTGCTCTAGTTATGGAATCAGTCATTTCTCCAAAGAGCCCAGGTCCTTTTGAGATATCAAACACACAAGGTAGTCCCAGACTGGTTCACTAACAACACAGGAACCAAAACTTGCCCAAAACAGGTGAAGACAAACATTGCAGGTGATGAGACTGAAGGCAAACATGGCTCACCCACAACAGCAGGGAGCTTGGAACACACATAGGATACACCCCTGAAGTGTCAGTTTTTGGTGAACAGGGAACACTGCACTGCAGGGCAATATAGGACCTCTTTTCATAAAGCTACTACTTTCAAGAGCAGGAGACAGACGACTTTTCTAACACATGAAAGCAGACACAGAGAGTTGGACAAAAGGAAGAGATGGAGAAACATGTTCCAAACCAAAGAATAGGACAAAAACATAGCAAGAGACCCAGAAGAAATGAGGTAAGTAATATTCCTGATAGAGAATTTAGATAATGGTCATAAAGATACTGGACTTGTGAAAAGAGTGGAGGACCTCCATAAGACTCTCAAAAAAGAGATGGAAACCATAAAAAAGAACCCATCAGAGATGATGAACCCAATCACTGAAATTAAAAACACACTGGAGGGAATAGTACACTAGAGGAGGCAGAAGGATGAATGAGCAAGGAGAGAGTTTAAGAGGAGAGAGAAACAAATCATAATTAAAAAAAAAAAAAAAGAAAACAGTTTAGGAAATTCAGACACACCATCAGGTGTAATACCATTTTCTGCCAAGAGGGCAGAAAATTTGGTTGAAGAAATAAACTGAAAACTGCCCAAGTCTGGGAAGGAAAGTAACATCTCAGTCCAGGAGGCACAGAGAGGCCCCAATAAAATCAACCGAAGGAGGTCCACACCAAGGCACATAGTAATGACATGCAAGAAGTAGCGATAAAGAGAGAATTTTAAAAGCAGCAAGAGGACAGAAAACACTTCCATCCAAGGAAAATCTCATTAGGCTATCAGCTGAATTTTCAGCAGAAACTTTTCAGAACAGAGAAAAAGGCATGGAATATTCAAAGCGCTGAAAGAAAAACATCTGCGACCAAACATACTGTGTCCAACAAGGCTATCATTCAGAACAGAGTTTCCTAGACAAAGGTTAAAGAAATTCATCACCACTAAACCATCATCATGAAAAATAGTAAAGGGAATACTTTGAGTTGAAAGACTATAAGTGGGTTTAAGAAAAGTAGGAAGCACACAGAAGCAGTATATCTGTATTAACTAATCTATAAAAATCAGTCAAGGGATTGAAACATACAAAGAGATGTAAAATATGACACCATGTACCTAAAATGTGGGGTGGGGGGAGGGAGAGTAAATTCTTAGTGCTTTTAAAATTAGTTCAAACTTAAGCAATTATCAACACAATATAAACTGCTATATACATAAGATGTTGTATATAAACCACAAATCAAAAACTGGTATTGGTATGCAAAAATTAAGAGAAAGGAATCCAAATATGTCACCAAAGAAAGCCAGGAAACTGTGAAAGAAGAGTGAAAAATAAAGTAGTAGAAATACAAAAATAACATAAAACAAGTAATCAACTACATTAAGGAAATACCTATCAATAATTACTCTGAATGTAAATGGAATAAAATCTTTAATCAAGAGACATAGCATGACAGAAGGGATAAAAAAGCAAGCCCCATGAATATGCTCTCTCCAATTGACTCATGTGAAAAGAGTTACAGAAACAATAGTTACATCAGAGAAAATAGATTTTAAAATAAAGACTGTATCAAGAGATAAGACACTACAAAATCATAAAAGAAACAATCCAACAAGAGGATATAACAATTGCAAATATTCATGCACCCAACATAGGAGCACTGAAATATATATGGCAGCCAATAATAAACACAAAGGGAGAGATGCCTGGGTGGTTCAGTGGTTGAGCATCTGCCTCGGGGTATGATCCTGGAGTTCCAGGATCAAGTCCCACATTGGGGTCCCTGCATGGAGTCTGCTTTTCCCTCTGCCTATGTCTCTGCCTCTCTCTTTCTGTGTCTCTCATGAATAAATAAATAAAATCTTAAAAAAAAAAAACCCTCACACAAAGGGAGTAATCAGTAGTAATACATAATAGTAGGGACTTTAACACTGTACTTACATCTATGGATAGATAATCCAAACAGAAAATTTACAAGGAAATAATAGATTTGAATGCCACATTGGACTAGATGGATCTAACAGATATATTCAAAACACTCCATCTTAAAATGATAGAATACACATTCTTTTCAATGACACACGGAACATTCCCCAGAATAGATCACATATTAGGCCACAAAACAAGTTTTAATAGTTTCAAATAGACCATACATCTTTTCTGACCACAACACTATGAAACTGAAACCAGCCACAAGAAAAAGTCTGGAAAAAGTACAAATCCGTGGAGGCTAAATAACATGCTACTAAGCAATGAATGGGTCAGCCAAGAAATCAAAAAGAAAATCAAAATATTCATGGAGACAAATGAAAATGAAAACACAGTGATCCAAAATCTTTGCGATCCAGTAAAAACCATTCTAAGTGGAAAAATTTACAGCAATACAAGCCTACTTTAAGAAGCAAGAAAAATCTCAAACTACCAAACTACCTAGCCTTACACCTAAAGGACCTAGGAAAAATAATAAGAAACAAAACCCTAAACCAGTAGAAGGAGAGAAATAAGATTAGAGCAGAAATAAATAAAATAGAAACTAAAACAAAACAATAAAACAGATCAATGGAACTAGGAGCTACTTCTTTAAAAAGATCAACAAAATTGATAAATTTTTAGGGAGACTCATCCAAAAAAAGGGAACTCAAAGAAAATCATAAATGAAAGAGGAGAAATGACAACCAATACCACAGACATACAAAGGATTATATGAAAATATTATGAAAATTTGTATGCCAACAACTGGACAACATAGAAGAAAGGAATACATTCCTAGAAACATATAACCTCCCAAAACTGAATAAAAAATGGAAAATTCGAACTGACTGATTACTAGCAATGAGATTGAATCAGTGATAAAAAAAACTTCTTAATCGGGGATGCCTGGGTGCCTCAGTGGTTGAACATCTGCCTTTGGCTAAGGCGTGATCCTGGAGTCCTGGGATCGAGTCCCACATCAGGCTCCCTGCATGGAGCCTCTCTCCCTCTGTCTGTGTCTCTGCCACCCGTTCTCTCTCTCTCTGTCTCTCATGAATAAACAAATAAAATCTTTAAAAACAAAAACAAAAACCTGCCAATCAATAAAAGTACAAGACCAGATGGCTTCACGGGTGAATTCTACCAAACATTTAAAGAAGAGTTAGTATGTATTCTTCTCAAAATACTTCCAAAAAATTGAAGAAGATGGAAAGCTTCCAAATTTATTCTATAGGCCAGCATAACCCTGATTCTGAAACCAAATAAGGACACCACAAAACAAGGAGAACTATGGGCCAATATCTCTAATGAAGGTAAATTCAAAAGTCCTCAACAAAATATTAGCAAAACAAATCTAACAATACATTTAAAAAATCATTCACCAAGATCAAGTGAGATTTATTCCTACAGTCCAAGAGTGGTTCAATATTTGCACATCAATCAAAGTCATAGATTACATCAGAAAGAGAAATGATAAAAAATATGATCATTTCAATAGATGCAGAACAAACATTTGGCAAAAACAACATCCATTTATGATTTAAAAAAAAACCCTCAACAAAGGATATGTAGAGATGTGAAAAAGGTCATATATGAAAAACCTACATCTAATATCATACTGAGTGGTGAAGAACTGAGTGCTTTTCCCGAAAGATAAGGAATAAGATAAGGATGTCCATTCTCACCACTTTTATTCAACATAGTACTGGAAGAATCAGACAAGACAAAGAAATAAAAGACATCCAAAATGGTAAGGAAGAAGTATAACTCTCACTCTTTATAAATGACATGATACTATATATAGAAAACCATAAAGACTCCACCTAAAAACCACTAGAACTTATAAATGAATGTAGTAGGTTTACAGCATATAAAACCAACATACAGAAATCTATTTCATTTCTGTGTGCTAATAATGAAGTAGCAGATAGACAAGTTAAGAAACAATTTTCATTTACAATCCTCCCCAAATAAAGTAGCTGGGGATAAATGTAATCAAGGAGGTGAAAGACTTATACTCTGAAACCTATAAAATATTGATGAAAGAAATTGAAGACAACACAATAAATGGAAAGATAGTCCATTCTCATGAATTGGGAGAACTAATATTGTTAAAATGCCCATACGACCCAAAACATTTTACAGATTTGGTGCAATCCCTATCAAAATACTAACAACATTTTTCAAGGAACTAGAACAAAAAGATCTTAAAATTTTTATGAAACCACAAGAGACCTCATATAGCCAAAGCAGTCTTGAAAAATAAGAACAGGGGCACTTGGATGGCTCAGTGGTTGAGTGTCTGCCTTTAGCCCAGAGCATGATCCCAAGGTCTTGGGATAGAATCCCACATCAGGCTCCCCACAGGGAGTCTGCTTCTCCTTCTGCCTATGTATCTGCCTCTCTCTCTCTCTGTGTCTCTCATGAATAAATAAAAATAAAATTTAAAAAAGAAGAACAAAACTGGAATTGTCATAAACCTAGATTTCAAGATATGCTACAAAGTTATAGTATCCAAAACATATGGTACCTGCACACCAATAGACACTTACATCAATAAACCAGAAGAGAGAGCTCAGAATTAAACACACAACTTTGTGGTTATTTATTTTTTTCAATAATTTATTTATTTATGAGAGTCACAAAGAGAGAGAGGCAGAGACATAGGCAAAGAAAGAAGTAGGCTCCCTGTGGGGTTCCTGATGTGAGACTCCATCCCAGGACCCCAGGATCATGCCCTGAGGCAAAGGCAGATGCTCAACCACTGAGCCACCCAGGTGCCCAACTTTGGGGTTAATTAATCTTAAAAGAGTCAATAATATGCAATGGGGAAGACAGTCTCTTCAACAGATGGTATTGAGAAAACTGAAACAGCTCCATGCAAAAGAAGAAAACTGGACTCCTTTCTCACCATACATAAAAATGTAACTCAAATGGATTAAAAACCTACATGTGAGAAGACCAGATACCACAAAAATCCTAGAAGAGAGCACAAGCAGTAATTTTTCTGACAATAGGCCACAGCAAAATTTTTCTAGATATGTCCCCTGAAGCAAGGGAAACAAAACAAAAATAACATGGGATGACATCAAAATAAATGGCTTCTGCACAAGAAAAGAGAAAATCAGCAAACCTAAGGGGCAACCTATTGAAAGGGAGAAGATATTGACATAGGACATATCTGATTAAATGCTAGTATCCAAAATATGTAAGGAACTTATATAACCTAACACATACATGAAAAACATACAATTAAAATGGGCAGAAAATGCATGAACAGACATTACTCCAAAGAAGACAGATAGCCAACAAACATATGAAAAGATGCTCAATATCACTTATCATCAGGGAAACGTAGATCAAAACTACAATAACCTATCATCTCAAGCCTGTCAGAATGGCTAAAATAAAACCCAAAAGAAACAGTGTGTTGGCGAGGATGTGGAGGAAAAGGAACCCTCATGCACTGTTGGTGGGAACGCAAACGGGCAGCCACTGTGGAAAACAGTATGGTGTTCCTCTAAAAAGTAAAAATGAAGTTACCCTATGACCCATGAGTCACACTACTGGGTAACTACACAATGAATAAGAAAACACTAATTTGATTGGATATATGCAACCCTGTATTTATTGCAGTATTATTAACAATAACCAAACTATGGAAGCAGCTCAAGTTATCCATTGATAAATAAAGGAGATATGGCATCTTTATACAATGGGATATTACGCAGCCATAAAAAGAAT
The DNA here is from genome assembly GCF_048164855.1 of Canis lupus baileyi. Classification (NCBI taxonomy): domain Eukaryota; kingdom Metazoa; phylum Chordata; class Mammalia; order Carnivora; family Canidae; genus Canis; species Canis lupus. Next base: position 33,772,598 of record NC_132838.1, on the reverse strand, counting down.
GAAATCTTGCCATGTGCAACAACATGGATAGAGCTAGAGAGTATGACGCTAAGTGAAATAAGTCAGTCAGAGAAAGAGAAATACCATATGATTTTACTAATGGGTGGAATTCAAGAAACAAAGCAAACAAGCAAAGAGAGAGAGAGACAAATCAAGAAACAGATTGTTAACTATAAAGAACAAATGGATGGTTACCAGAGGGGAAGTGGGTGCAGGGATGGATGAAATAGGTGAAGGGGATTATACATGGTAAGTGTATACTTACCATGAGGAGCACTAAGTAATGCATAGAATTCTTGAATCACTATAGTATACATCTGAAACTAATTAACACTATGTATTAACTATACTGTAATTCATTTAAAGAAAAGCAACATTAAAAAATAAATAAGTGGAAGCTGTTAGAGAAAGTTTACATTATGCAAAAAAAAAAAATTAAAAACCCAATTTTTAAAAATCCATTTTTCTGTTAATGACTAGCTAGGTTGTTGCCAGTTGAGAGCTAGTATGTATAAATTTTTTATAATCATGATTTTGTAAATCTTTGTTGTAGACACTTGCTTATATAATTTTGGTAAATTTTAGAGTGAAATAGTTGGTCCATTTGGTAGGTAGATGCTTGTCTTCATAAGAAACTGCCAAATTGTTTTGAAAGTCGTTGTCACCTTGTATGTCCCCATATCAATGGATAAGAGATTCACAACAAAGCCTAAATACAATATCAGTTTCTAAAATTTTAATGATTATACTAAATGTGACATAGTATTTCCTTTTAAATGCACATTTCTTTGATAATTATGAGCATTTTTATGTGTTTTCGAGGGACACATACACATACACATGTACACCTACACATTCTACTGTAGTTACTCTTTAACCACTCACTCATGGGTTGTCTTTTTATTATTTATTTGTGGGAGGCCTCTATGTAAGTTTGATAGCAGTCTATGATAAATATGGCTTATAGCTTATGTTTTCCCCATGGTTTGCTACTTCATTTTCTTAATGATAACTTTTAATAATCAGAAGTTATCTTGATAAAACCCAATTTGTTCATATTTATTAGTTATCTAACCCAAGGCGACAAAAGTGTTCAATTCTAGACACTTTGGAGTTTTTGCTTGTTTGTGGAAATCTGTCCTCTGTCTCAGATTCTGAGTTTTTTGATACTGTAAAGTAGCAGGCCAAACCTTGTTTCTTTTTCTTTCTCCCCATACACTTATCCTATTTTTTTCATACCATTTGTTTAAAAATGTTTCTCCTCATTGCACTTTTTGTTAAAAATCAATTAACAGTGTATGTCAGTCCATTTTCTGTTTTACATCTCTATTTTTATACCAGTATTATAGTCTCTGGATTAATATAGCAGCTCCACAGTCAGTCTCAAGTTGAGGAAATTCTCCAATCTTCTTCAAGATTCTGTGTTTATAAGTCTTTTATATCCATATAATTTTATTTTATTTTATTTATTCATGGGACACACACTGAGAGAGAGAGAGAGAGAGAGAGAGAGAGAGGCAGAGACACAGGCAGAGGGAGAAGCAGTCTCCATGCAGGGAGCCTGATGTGGGACTCGATCCTGGGACTCCAGGATCATGCCCTCAGCTGAAGGCAGACGCTAAGCCACTGAACCACCCAGGGATCCCTATATCCATATAATTTTAAATTCAGCTTGTTGATTTCATCAAACAGGTCTATTAGGACTTTGATTAGAGTTAATCTATGGATTTACTTTGTAGATAAATTCAGCGTAAATTGACATTTTCACAATACTGTGTTTCCAGGCAATACACTTATTACATCTCACCATTTATTTGTTTAATTCCTGTCAGAAATGTAGTTTTCAATGTGATACCCTTGATATTTTATTTATTAAACCAAACCCTAAATGTTAGGTCTGCTACTACCATTGCAAATGGATTTTTGTTATAATTTATTTGGCAATTATTTGATGGTTGCATATATAAATAAAATTGATTTTTGTATAATTACCTTATGTCCTATAATTTTGATTTTTTTTTTAATTCCAGTGGGCTTTTTTTTTTTTTTTGAGATTCCACATGGGTTTCTATGTATAATGTCATATGAATATGACATCTCTGAGTAAAGAAAATCTTATTTTGTCTTTTTTAGTTTCTACATATTTAACTTTTTCTGCTTACCCTGTAGTACAGGATTGAACTACAAGTACCCTGTTCAATAAAAACAAGAGTTGGCATTCTGGCCTTGCTTTCAGTCTTGGAAGAAAATCATTTAATACTTTACCATGAAATAAGTTGTTAGAATTAGACTTCTTTTTATAAATGCCCTTATTAAATTCAGGGGAGTACCCCTCTATTTCTACTTGTTGACAGTTTCCATTATGAACTGTCATTGAATTTTGTCAGGTAAATTCTCTGCATCTATTGATAAGGCCTGTGTTTTTTCTCCTTCATTCTATTCACATGGTAAATTATCCTGATTGATTTTTAAAAGTTAAGACAACCTTGCATTCTTGAGATAAATCCTATTTGGTCATGTTGTATTTTCTTTTTATATATGGATGAATTCAATTTGCTGGTACTATATTAAAAGTTTTTGCATCTATGATACTGAGTAATATTGCTCTATATTTTCTTGGAATGCGTCTGTTTGTTTTGTTTTAGAATAATGATGGCCCCATAAAATAATTTATAAAGTCTGTCCTATCTTCTACTTTCTGACAGTGTTTGTATGTTATACTCTGTAATGTACTTTTTTCCTTAACATTTGCTAGAATGTAGCAGAAAACCCACATGAACTTAAAGTTTTCTTTGTGGCAAATCTTATATGGCAAACTCAGTCTCCATATTAAGTAGCTAATTCTACAGATTTAAAAACATTTTATGTATTAGATCAGGTAGATTGTGTTTTTTGAGGGGATTGGTCCCATAGCATCACAATTGTTGATTTATTGACATAAAACTGTTTCAAATGCTTTATAATCATTAACATCTGTAGGATGTTTAGTAAGAAATATTTTACTTATGACATTGGTAATATGTATTTTCTCTTTTTTTTCTTTCCCACACTAATGTATCTAGTCATGTCTCTATTAATATTTTCAGTGAAACTACTCTTGGCTTTGTTAACTTATACTATTATTTGTTCTATGTTCTTGATTTCTGCTCTTACATTCATTATTTGTGTTTTTATGCTTTTGTGAGTTTAATTTGCTGTCTTTCTTTAGCTTCTTCATGGGAAAACTTGATAGTTGATAGTAAACATTTTTTCTTAAGACCTTACAATTATAAATTTTCTTTTCTTTTTTAAATGTTTTTTTAATTTTTATTTTTTGTTAAGATTTTATTTATTTATTTGAAAAAGAGAGAGTGAGAGCACAAGCAGCTGGGGGTAACAGGCAGAGGGAATGGGAGAAGCAGGCTCCCCATTGAGAAGTGAGCTGATGTGAGGTCCAATTCCAGGACCCTGGGATTATGACCTGAGCCAAAGGCAGATGTTTACTTGACTGAGCCACACAGGTACCAGAAATTTTCTTTTAAATACTTCTTTAGCTATATTACTTCTGTTTTTATAGTTGTGCTTTCACTGTCATTCAGTTCAAAATATACTTTTAAGTTACATTTGTGATTTCTTCCTAGACATCCTGGTTATGTAAATTTTAGTTATATATTTTTAAAAGGAAAATTTTATAATATATGAATTATCTTATTAGACCTTTTATAAAAAATGTTGAATGTCCAATACTTAGGGCTTTTCTATTTATTTTTATCAGTTAAATTTAATTACACTACTGTCAAAAAATATTCTGTAGCATTTCACTGCTGTTAAGCAGTGATAAATATGTAAAGATGGAGGAGTTACATTAGGACTTTAGAAAATCTGTGGATTCCTCTGATTTAGTCTTGTCCTGAACAGTCACAGGACCAGCTGAGGAAGTTTCTACACCACCAGGAGTTCATAGTCCTTTCTGGGCCTTCAATTATTCACCATAGCTGGTGTTCATGCCTCAAAAAGATATTCCAATAAATATTAGATTGCTAGCTCCCTTTTGAAGGTACAAATTATTAAACTTTAGTTTTTGTCTTTGTTGGTTTGTTTGGATTTAGAGAAGACATGAATAAGAAGGAATGTAGAGCAAAGGATAAAAGATGTTTTAGAGTTTAATAAAAGTAAATTACAGTAATGTACTTCATGTCACCTTTAATTTGCTGTATGTTTCTGGGTATGTGAGCATGAAACAATGGGATAGAAGGATTTGAGTTATGAAAAGGTGCCAACTGGCAGAGGGAAATAATTTTCTTAAATTTTATTTAATGGCAGAGGTTATAGAAACCTCTCTGTTTAGAGAGAGCTATAAGAAGTAGGAGATATTCTCAGTCAGTAGTGGAAACCTACCAAATTTCCAAAGTCCTCAAGGAGGTACACAGCTGCAGATAATGCCCTCAAAGAATGAGTTTCTACCAGGTGCAAGAAATACCACTTGCCAATATCAGGAATTTTTCATACTCTCTTGGCCCTTTTTTATTTTGCTAGCCTTTTTTTAAACACTGGCTATGTGCCTGCCTGCTCACCAAGTGAAATAACTGATTTAAAACAACCTCAGCATTTTCTTGAGAGTTCATCACTCAAGTGGGAGAATTCAAGGTCAACTTCCCATGAGTTCTGTGGTTTCTGGTTCCTTGGCAGAACCATGTCTCAAGCCTTGCTGTGTCTATTCTGCAACAACACATGACCTATGAAAATTTGTCTGAAACCAGTCAGACAAAAGGCAGAACTAGTCAGGGCACTTTGCCAGCATCCATTCTAATGATCAATTCAGAATACTATGCTATCAGTTTGCTGGAACAATCAGTTGAGTTCCATTGAGCTTGATGGAAGTCAAAGATACTTCTCCATTGTGACAAGCTTCATGCATATCTGTGCAAGCTTAGACAGGGCATGAGCTCATGTTCAGTCACAACTTGTTCAACAACTGCAATAGGTGTGACTTTTTATCATCAAAGAATCCCTAACCTATAAGCTCTAGAGAAACCCTTTTCCCTGATTAGCTTTCCTAAGGGATTCACTTATCTCTTTTTTTTATTTCTACTTTTCCACAAATCTCATCACTCTTGATGTACGTAGTCACAAGTGTATCGTTATTAGTATAGGTGTTTTGTAATTCTGGACCGGAACTTTTCCTCTAGTCAAGCCAAGATACACTGCATGGATTTTAAAAAAAAAGAAAGAAAGAAAAAAAGAAAATCAAATCAGCTCTTGTCATTAGTCTAATAGAGTTGTTTCAGCTTTCTTCCACTAAGGAACTATTTAACCACTGAACTTGTAATACACTAAATAGAACCAGAGTGGCTCAAAAGAATTAAAGCTGTTTCCTAACTTACTCCAAGGGTCATTAAGAGAAGAGTTTCCATAAATGTGTTCCCATCCCAGTTTACTCCTATTTAAACTTCTCTTATACTATTTGCTTCACTTAACAGAGCCTCCTAAATATTTTTTATTTTTTTAAATATTTTATTTATTTATTCATGAGAGACACAGAGACAGAGGCAGAGACATAAGCAGAGGGAGAAGCAGGCTCTATGCAGGAAACCTGATGTGGGCCTCGATCCTGGGACTCAGATCACGCCCTGAGCCAAAAGGCAGACGCTCAACCACTGAGCCACCCAGGCATCCCCTAAATATGTGTTAGAGCATTGATAAAATATTTAAGAATGATAGCATTTTATATAAATATTATAAATTGAGGTGGTGGCATACTTGTAAAAATATAAAAAATACAGAATGAAACTAGAAAAATATAGAACTGTAAAAAGACAAAGTGTGGCTAAGTAAGCTTCATTATTGATTTTTAAATATATTTAAATTTGAGTTTCTCTTCCATACCAGGCTGCATTCTATGTATTTAAAAATATATCACTGAATAAAACAGATGCAAATCTTGTCCGCCATGTAATTCATGTTTTAATTCAGGGTATAGAATTTTAACCAATAAGTAAAAATATGCTATGATAGTCTAGTGAGAAAATGTAAAGCATAAAGAAGTGTAGCAGCATGTGTATGGAAGGGTATGAATACACAGGATGGTCAGGGAAATGTAACTAAAAAATCATTTGAGCCAAGAATTGACAATAATCAGAGGGTAAACCATATAAATATGGAGTAAACAAGAAATGCCTCACTTTAATATTTTCTTTAATTTTTATTTATTTATGATAGTCACACACAGAGAGAGAGAGAGAGAAAGAGAGGCAGCGACATAGGCAGAAGGAGAAGCAGGCTCCATGCACCGGGAGCCTGACGTGGAATTCGATCCCGGGTCTCCAGGATCGCGCCCTGGGCCAAAAGCAGGCGCTAAACTGCTGCGCCACCCAGGGATCCTGCCTCACTTTAATAGAAAGCAAAATGTAACTATGAACATAATATGAATAATTTAGTGACTAAATCCCTAATACTTAGCTATGTCCTATAAAGCGTTGGAGAAAAAACACATAAAATCTTCTACTGAAAAAAAAAAATTAAAAAAAAAAATCCTCTACTGCTCAAAAGGAAATATAAGCTACTATTAGTATTTTTAAAACAGTATATGGAAGGATTAGAAAGAATGACTCTACAACACATTCCTAATTGCTTAGAAAAGAATTGTTATTCTGTAAGAATAATTTTCAATTATTTAGAACAGAAGTGAGTTTGTTTAGTAAAATTGCAGAACTTGCCTGGAAAGGAGGGAAGATATCCCAAAAATTAGGGAAGGATGAGACTGGGAAATAAAGATTAACATAAAAGGATGTAGAAACAAAATGCTGTAGGAACATAGAGAAAATCAGAATAAATAAACTCTTGACTGTAGAGAGAGTTGTTCAGTGATAGATGGATAAAGTGATGTTGGATTCAGGGGACCCTGATATCTGGGACCAAGTGCACATAGCTGCAATTACTAGAATAAGCAACAATTGATAGTAAAAGTAGGGCTTGCTTGCCAAGAGATTCACCTCCTTTTATCAAATATGTCTGAGTCATCTACCTTTGGTTATTGTTTGAGTTTGGACATAGATCCAGAAGTTCTCTGAAATATGCCTGTGTATAATACGTTAGCATATGCTAGTTTAGCTGATCTAAATTAGTAGTACTTCCCCTATCCCACCTTTTTTTTCATTTGGTACCCTCTGAAATAGAACTGCCACTTCTCTTGTCACTGCTACTAGTAGTAAAATCTGTAGTATATAGTCATATTAAAATCTCACTCTTTTTTTAGCAGATTTCCTTCCACACATTCCAGTATTTCTAATATTAACAATCTCTCTCTCTCTCAGTCTTTCCCTCTCTCCCTTCATCTTTTTTTTTTCCTTATACCACACTCCCAGCTTCCTTACTTTATCAAGTATTTGCTTCTTGGAAGCAGATCTCTGAATTTCTCTCCTCCCTCCTGCAATCTGGTTTATGTGCCCTCTACTCCACTAACAATCATCTTGATGATCTCCTAAAGGACTTCTAATTGCCAAATCCAATATACATATGTTAATCCTTATATTTTTTCACCTCAATGATTCTTTTTTATTTAATAAATTTAAGTAATCTCTACGTGCAATATGGACTCAAACTCTAATCCCAAGATCAAGAGCCCCACATTCTACCAACTGAGCTAGCCAAGAGCCCCTCCATGACTTTTGATTCTTTTTCCCTGTCATTGTTCAGGAAACTCTTGCAACCCACTCTCATGATCCTCTTCCTAAGTGAGAGATCACTGTCTCACTTCTGCTGCTTCCAATACAAATCTTTTAGTCTGAGTGATCTCATCCATGACCAGAGCTTTGCTTACTATAAATGTGCTGAAAATGCCCAAGCTTTACCTCTTATTCAGATCTCTGCCAGTTGTTCCTGCCTTATTGACAACTCTACAAGGTCAAAGGTGGAAAAGTAGTACAAACACAAATTTGAACAGTTATTCCCCAGAACCTATATGCTCCTCTCCCTGTATTCTTTATCTTTCTTGGAGCATTTGCCAACCTGGTTGCTAAATACAAAGACTAGAAACTGTATTAGTCTTCTCATCACTCATAGGCAATTGACCACACAATTTTGTTAAGTCTATCCTTTTAGAGGATGTCACATTTGTCCCCTTCTCTTAATTCATATTACCACTTGTCTAGCTCATGTTTTTATCAGATCGGGCTTAATAGTTCAATGGTTTATAAATTTACCTCCTATTTTTCAATTTTATTTCTCTTCAATCTATTTCCTTTATTGAAATTATAGCAATCTTTCTGAAATATGAACCTGATCATGCCACTTTTTTGCTAAAATCTCTTAATGATTCTCCGAGATATAATAGAGACCCTTCCCAATAAACCTCCATCTTTTGACTCTCCTCTTTGCTTATTATCTCCATTTGCATGAATGCTCTAGCAATACTGGAATTTCCTGCTTTAATGTGTCCTGATTTGTACTATTTCACATAGCTACATTTTTGTCCATTGTGAATCCTCATTTTCTGGAATGCTCTTCTACCCCTATTTATCTGGCATTGTCTGTGAAAACTACTTTTATGCTCAAAGACATAGTAGGTTATTTTTAGTTGTGTATGGATTTTATGTCCAAACTTCTCTTATGACAATCATCACATTTTTCACTATTTTTATTTATATTTCCTCTCTGTTGGAGAGCAATCCTGGAACCTATTTTTCATTTTTGTATCATCACAAACACCTACAACTGTCTGGAACATGGTGATGAGAGTATAATGCTCAAGATATTTGTTACACAAGTTGAATTTGGCCATAGGGAACTAACAAAATATTTGTATAAAATTGTGAATGGATTCCTTTTTTTTTTTTTAAAGGACACTCTAACAGTACAGAAGAAAATAAGATAGAGATGAATCAAATAGGCACCATCTTGTTAAATTAGAGCTAGTGATAAGATATCAGGGAAGGCTTATCATGGAAAAAATTATGCATACCAAAAAAAAGAAGCATTTAAAAGATAGCAAGAGAGGTAAAACAAGCATGATAATCAAATCCTATATAAAATAGATAAGAAAGAAAAGTGTTTATCTATAGGAGCATAGGGATCAGAAATGATAAGAATATGGAAATATAATTAATTTTTAGTACTCAGGACCTTAATGAAAATAACTATTTTAGATTAGACAGAGGATATCATAAACTGTCTTATAAAGGATAGGAGAATATTAAAGAAAAACTCTCATTTAAAAGGAGTTTATTGACAAACTACAGAAATAATCTCTGAAAGCATAGTCTTAATGAGATACCACCTTACAGTAGTCAGGATGCCTAAAATTAACAAGACAGGAAATGACAGATACTTGCAAGGATGCAGAGAAAGGGAAACCCTCTTACACTGTTGGTGGGAATGTAAGCTGGTACAGCCACTCTAGAAACAGTATGGATGTTCCTCAAGAAGTTAAAAAAAAAAAAAAAAAAAAAAAAAAGAAGTTAAAAATAGAGCTACCCTAAGACCCAGCAATTGCACTACCAGGTATTTACCCCAAAGATACAAATGTAATGATCCAAAGGGGCACCCATACCCCAATGTTCCTAGCAGCAATGTCCACAAGAGCCAAACTGGGGAAACAGTAGAGAAGTCCATTGATGGATGAATGGATAAAGAAGATACATGTGTTTGTGTATATATATACATACACATATATACGTATATATGTGTATATATACACAAAGTATATATATACACACATATAAATATATATAAACATGTGTGTATATATATACGTATATATATATACACAAACACATGTATGTATATATATATATACTTGTGTGTGTGTACACACACACAATGGAATATTACTCAGCCATCAGAAAGGATGAATATTTACCATTTACACTGACATAGATGGAACTGGATGGTATTATGCTAAATGAAATAAGTTGATCAGAGAAAGACAAGTATCACATGGTTTCACTCATATGTGGAATATAAGAAACAGCACAGAGGTTCATAGACCAAGGGAGGTAGAACTGAATGGGAAGTCATCAGAGAGGGAGACAAACCATGAGAGGCTCTTAACTATAGGAAACAAACTGAGGATTGCTGGAGGGGAGATTGGCGGGCAGATGGGGTAATTGAGTGATGGGCATTAAGGAGGGTATGTGATTGATGAGCGCTTGTTATTATATGCAACTGATAAATTATTGAACACTACATCAGAAAATAAGTGTGTAGTTTATGTTGGCCAATTGAATTTAAATAAAAAATTAAATAAAAGGACTTTATTACTTCAGCATCATTAATGCCATGCCCACATTGGTAACACAGGAATGAAGAAATGTAGGAGATAAGAGAGAAAAAAGCCAAACATGGTCTAATGTTCAAAATTTAGTGATTCCAAATGAAAACATATGAAATGTGGGAAAAAAAAAAAAAAACTAGAGGAGGCATAAGGTGTAATAGAGGTCTCATCAACCATGAATGAGATCAGATAGATATTATTACACTTTTTACATTTTCCACTGGTTGAAGTTAGAGACTCTTGTGACTCGGGCACAGATTCCAAATCCAGCAATTTAGGACAAGAGTTACAGATCAATATTATTAAGTCCTTGAACTAAATTTTCTATGTATACTTTAAGTTTTGTGTTAAATTAACAGAGACAGGTCTCTTGATGCCAAGAGGAGTTTGTTAGGAGGAAGCACACATGTTCCAATGGCCTCAGGGCTCTTGGAAGAGTGATTTCAGAGAAAGAAAGGAGAAACAGAGCATTCATGAAAAAAAGCGCTGATTGAATGCAGATGTGCTGCCATTTACATGTCTGCCTCTTGCCCTAGTCCACTAGCTCTGTGAGATCAGATTCCAGCATACTCTTTGGGCACTCTCCCCAGTATCCTTCTAACCACTCCATACCTTTTCTATTTCTTCGTTTCCTTTCAAGTGATGGAGTTTCAAAAGCATTCCTTTCATCTTTGCTTAAACTTTCCCCTACTGTAGCTAATGTTTCCTTTTCTTTTTTTTTAATGTCTGGCCTCTATCTATTTTGTTGATTCCCTATAAAACCTAAACAGAAGTAATACCAATACATAAATACACATATATAGACATACATTGCCTCTAAATACGTAGAGCTATACAGAGTTTCTAAACATCTATAAGCAAATTGCATCCAGACTAAACTATGCATTCCACCTCAAAAACATACATAGCAAACAACACAATACAAAGATTTCATGCTTATTCCCCAGAACTTCATTTTTTCAGCTTTTATATGACGTTTTCAATATGAACGGTGGATTAATGTTCATCTGTTACATCTAACAAATTTTCATCTGTCTGTTTTAATCTGTCTTGCTCAGAGCTATGCTCCTTACCTTCTGTGTCAAAATTATGATCTAAATTTAGATTGGTATATATTCTTTTTTTTTCTTTTTTAATCAGAAAACCAAGAGATGCTGATTTTTTATTTGAATTACACTAATGTTGGGTCTTGATTGGACCAGATGGTCTGGCTCTGAGTTGCTATTACTTAATTTGTCTTAGTTCTCATTACTTTTGTTCCTGCTTTTAAAATTAATGCAGTGTGCCCAGTCTTCAACAGGAACTCATTTCTCAACAAGATACACCATGGTTCTTATATTGTACTCATTGATCATAGATATTAAGTATAAGGAAAATTTTGTGCTTTGATTCAATACAGATGGCAAAAATAAATAAATTTTATTTAAGAAGCATTTACATAGCATTCATTATGTGTCAGTCTCTGTCTGAGACAGAGATATGATATGATATATATATCACGATTCATGTAATCTTCATGTAGCCCCTTGTAGAACACTTCTATTTTCAAGACAAGGAAACTGAGACAAAGCCAGTAAAATAATTTGCACTAGATGCTACAAGTGGCAGATCTGTACCTCCAGAACAATTTGTCTAATAAACTTTAAACTATGATATCTATCTTTAAAGTTGGCCAGCAAACATTAGATATATTTTATAAGAAAATATTTTCATTTTGTGTAACTTTTTATTTTGAAAGTATTACAGATTTAGAAGAAAGTTTCAAAAGTTGTGGATAAAACTACTATATATCTTAAAACCAGATTCCTCAATTGTTAACATTTACCATATTTTGCTTTATAATTTTCTGTCTGCAGAAGTACGTTTTGTATTTTTCTAAACCATGTGAGAATAAGTTGCAGACATGATGCCTGTATATGTTCCCTATTAGCAAAAACATGTTTATACATAATTATTATATTTGTAAAATTGTACATTATACTTTTATAATTGATGTAATTTTATTATATAATTTATAGAACTGAATTCCAATTGTTACAATAATGTGCTTTACAAAAGAAAAACAAAAATGACCCACAATTGAATTTAAAATCACATATTACATTTAACTTTAATCTATTTATCCTCTTACAATGTATCACTGTTCCTCAGTCATTCTTTATCTATTATGACCTTGATAAATTCAAAGATTGCAGGCCAGTTATTTTGTGGATTTTCTCCCAATTTGTATTTAACTGCTATTTCCTTTTGGCAAAATAGAGGTTCTGTAAATGATCTGGCTTTGTTTAGTTACAGGTAATAACTGATCATTTGGTTAAGGTGAGGTCAGCTAGATTTATTTCTCCATAGTAAAATTAATATTAGCAAATATTGTAATTTTTTAATTTGTAATTAGCAAATATTTTGTGGGTGGATACTTTGAGAATAAGCAAATAGCCTTTCTCCTATTAAATTTTCATAATCAAGAGTTAGTATCTATTGATTATCCCTACCCAAATCGATTATTACTAAATTTGTTACATGGCGATTTGCAAATTTCATCATTCCTTTTGAATTTACTAGGGGGCATTCTACCATACATAAGAACAGCTCCTCCTGCTCTATACATGTACATACTTAATTAGGAATTTACCTTACATTTTTGCTTAGTAAGATGTAATCTATCATTTCTTTATGTCTTTTTTTTTAAGATTTTATGTATTTATTCATGAGAGACACACAGAGAAAGAGGCAGAGACAGAGGCAGAGGCAGAAGCAGGCTCCATGCAGGGAGCCTGATGTGGGACTCCATCCTGGGTCTCCAGGATCACACCCTGGACTGAAGGTGGCGCTAAACCACTGAGCCACCCAGGCTGTCCTCTTTTTTTTTTTTTTTTTTTTTTTTAATGATAGTCACACAGAGACCGAGAGAGAGGCAGAGACACAGGCAGAGGGAGAAGCAGGCTCCATGCAGGGAGCCCGACGTGGGATTCGATTCCGGGTCTCCAGGATCGCGCCCCGGGCCAAAGGCAGGCGCTAAACCGCTGCGCCACCCAGGGATCCTGTCTCTTTATGTTTTTAATGTTCAGATTGCCCAACCTATGGACAGGGGAGGGTCTTTCATGAAGCCCTGATGACTTTCAGTCATGCTCCATCATTCCTTGAACATTACTTTCTTACATATATATTTATTTAACAGAGTTATTATTTGAAAGGCAGTTTGGTTGATTTGCTTACATTACATTTTACACTTTTTATGCTCCAGATTTATATTTTACTATTTTTGAAGATGTCAAATATTAACATGGTTCCAAAAGCAAAACTCTCTAAAAAGGCATACTCAGAGAATTATCATTTTTTCCATTTACTGTGAAGTTGATGGTATCCACAGTAGTGGATTTTGCACTTCTCTTGTATGAGTTAAGTTGAATACATCTTCTTGTATTTTAGGCTCATTTATATTCCTTTTGTCTTATGAATTGTCTATTATTTTCTCCGTTGAGCATTTGGACTTTTCACCCTAGACTTCTACAAGTTTTAGAGTTTTATCTGTAATATTTTTCCCTGGTTGTCATTTGTCTTTAAAATTTATGTGTTCTTTTTTTGTTTGGTTGTTGTTGTTTTGTTATTAAACAGTTTTTAAATGTATTCAAATGTGTTAATCATTTCTTCATTGCATCTAGATTTTGTGTCAAATTTGGAAAAATTTCACTGATATCTCATTACTGTCGTATTTGTACTGCCTCTTTTCTTTTTTTTTTTTAACAAACTGAATTTGAACCACTTAGATTTTATTTGTGCTTATAGTTTGAGGTATGGATCTAAATTTATCTTTTTCCAAAAGCTACTCAGTTTTTCTAGCATTCATTAAAAAGTTTATTTTAGCTAAGTGATATGGGATGCCTTCTTTTTTATACTAACATTTCATATATACTTGGGTCTGTTTATTGTATTTCTATTTTATCCCACTGACCTGTCTCTTTCCATCTCATTACCACACAACTATAGTTATAGGGGGTTTGTTTTTAAGATTTTATTTATTATTTGACAGAGAGAGAGAGAGAGAGAGAGAGAGAGAGAGAGAGATCCAGCACACAAGCAGAGGGAGAAGCAGGCAGAGGGAGAGGGATAAGCAGAATCCCTGCAGAGCTGATGTGGGGTTTGATTTCAGGAACCTGGAATAATGACCTGTGCCAAAGGCAGATGCTTAGCTGACTGAGCCACCCAGGAGCCCCAGTTATAGGTTCTTTATAGTATTTTTAAAATTGGCAGAACTAGGGTTTCTCTTAGCTTTTCCTTTCAAAATTACTCTTATATGTTTTTCCTTTCTTTTCTTTTCTTCTTTTCTTTTCTTTATTTATTCATGAGAGACACGGGGGGCAGAGACACAGGCAGAGTGAGAAGCAGGCTCCATGCAGGGAGCCCAACGTGGGACTCGATCTGGGGTCTCCAGGATTACGTCCTGGGCTGAAGGCGGCACTGAGCCACCCGGGCTACCCCTTACATATTTTTCTTTTGGAAGGACATTCATTATCAACTTGTCTATGTCCATAAGAAAAAAAAAATATAGTGGCTCTTTTGTAGTTTACTAAACTAGTTAGTTTAAGGAAAGCTTGTATTTCTATGATGTTAATGCTTTATATTTCTGTTTCCTTTTTTGTACTAACTTTATCAGGTTTAGATACAATAATGTAATTCATAAAAATAATTTGAAATACTCATGTGAACTATAGATAGATAGATTGATAGAGAAAGAGAGAGAGAGAGAGAGGGAATTTGGATTACATGAATGTTTGATAAAATACCTCTGGAAATCATCCAAATGTGGTAATTTTGTCTATAGGCCATTTCCTTAATGACTTTCTCTTTTCTTCTAGAGAAATCAGTCTTATAAAGATTTAAAAAAGAAAAAAAAAATGTTTACTGGAGTAAATTGCAGTAAATGGTTTTACTACAAAAATTATCTTTTTCTTTAAAAAACATATGCATTGAAATCTAATAATTGTTATAATTTTTAAAAGTATATTATTTTTCTATCATTATTTCTCCTTAATCATTTCTTATTCTGTTTTATTCACATTTTCTTACTTGAGTTTGCTTGTGGCTAGCCTATTTAATTGTTTTGAAAATAGAGATTTTTGATTTATTAGTTTACAGTTTTTCTGTCCTCTAACCCCATTATTTTCTACCATTCTGTTATATTTTTATTATTTGCTATATTGTATTTTTCTGGGTTTATTTTAGAGTTTTTTAGAATTTTTAAAAGATTTTCTTTAATTATTCATAGGAGACACAGAGAGACAGAAACACAGGCAGAGAGAGAAACAGGCTCCATACAAGGAACCCAATGTAGGACTTGATTCCGGAACCCCGGGATCATGCCCTGAGCTGAAGGCAGATGTTCAACCACTTAACCACCCAGGCATCTCAAGTTTTCTAGAATTTTGAGTTGTGAATTTAACTAGTTTATTTTTTTCTTATGATAAAAGAAATTTAAGATCTAGATTTTCTTCTGACATAGCTTTATAAAAATTTATCCAGTGCATCCTGATATGTGGTGGTTTTATTACTTTAGAAATTTATAGTTTTGGCTTTTATTTCAAATTTCAGACATATTAAATTTCCATATAGAACTTTCTTTAGGACTTTATCTTTAGTGTTTTATTATTTTTTGTGAGCAAGGTCATTTTCGTTGCAATATTTCCACTGTATTAAAGTTATTGATGCTCTTGGTAACCCGATCAATTTTGGTGATGTTGCATGCATACTAGAGCTAGATACAAAGGTGTTTTCCCCTAATCAGGGTGTAAGATAGAGCCATAAAATCAGCCATATTTGCTCAGATTTTCTTTGTTTTTATCTCTTTTCCACTGATCAGTGTTATATTGAGAGAATGATGTTAAAGTCTTCTATTTTTACTGCACGTCTGTGTATATTCCCATCCAGTTTCTGTAGTTTGTGCTTTATAAAAGTGATTTCTTTGTCATTTTATGTGTAAATATTTATAACTTGTATCACCATGGTGATGCAAATCTTTGTATTAAACAGTGGCTTTTAATGCTTTTGGGGTTGAACTTTACTTTGTTATTATAATTTAAACCCTTGCTTGGTATTATTTCCACCTTGCTCAATTCACTCTTAGATGTGTTTATTGTGTAGAGCATGGAGTGGCTAATTCTCTCTGAAACAAAATCAAAATCATATTTATTGAGTAAGTTAAGCCTTGAGTTTCCTGAAAAAGTCCTCATTGTCGCTTTGATCTTTTTGATGCTTTTTAGAAATCTGATGCTAGTCTAATGCTCTCATAAGTTATTTGATCTTTTTCCATGGAGCCTCTGAGGATTTTTTTCTAATCTTTAAATTCTAGTAATTTACTGTTATTCCTTAGAGTTGACTACTCTGGGACAATGGTCTCAAAAGAATGGTGAGCATTTTTGTATGTAAATTCAAGTCTTCTTTTACTTCTGGATTTTTTTTCTTTTATTATAGCGTTAAATATTTATTCTGTTTCATTGTTTAGCTCTCCTTCTTCATGGAATTCAATTGTACATGTACTGAATCTTTTTTGCCTGCTTGCTTTTTAAATGATTTTTCTCTCAGAACATTTTACCTTTTTTCTTTATTTCATTTTCATTCATGTGATGTTTTCCTACTTTTTTTCAATTCCCTCTTTTAAACTTTAATTTGAATCTGTTCTTTAATCATCTAGTCCTTTAAATTTTGGTTTTTAATATTCTTTGTTCTTGTACGAGTTAGTTTCCTATTCTTTCGAATGTTTTCTTTTACTGCTTAATTTCCAAGGCATTTCTCCCTTTTTTAAAAATATTTTTTTCCAAGAAGCATTGCCTTTCTAAGGTTGTCTCAGGTAATCCTATATTTTTTAAAATTCCTTTCCTAAACTATGTGCTTAGATTTAACATGTCTCTTGGTATTTTCAGATGTAGAGTAGACTTTCTCCTAGTGATTGTATTTCCATATTGTATCTTCTAATTCTCCATTTGCTTACAGGATTTTTTTTTAAGATAATTTCTTGGTTTTTTGAAAAGGCTTCTACAAGAGCTTAGTAAATACTCATATTAAAATTGGTGTTTATTTTACTGTTAACAGGCAATTTAAATTCATAGTGTTCACTCTTTCCAAGTTAGGCTGAAGGCATGATTCAGGTGGATTTGCCAGTTCTTCTTATTGTTCTTATTTTTTAGAGAAAATGTTGACATATTTCAATTTAAGTAGCCCCATTATCAATGTTACATGAAATAAAAGAAGTTACCCAGAATTTAAATCTGCCTTATTGAAAATATAATTATTTTAAAAATATTTAATATATACTCATTAAATTATATACACACATACATACCATTTAATATGTGTGCATATATATGTATATATGTACATACATACAATATATATAATTGTGGCTCATTTATATATATGTGACTCTATATATTTTATATATAGAAATTGTGGCTTATTTAGATTAACATATGAATTAAGTGATATATTTATGGCAGTTATCATTAATCAACTGATTTTGGAAACTTTTCTAGTAAAGAATCTCCTAATTAAAAAAAAAAAAAAAAAGAATCTCCTAATTTAAAATCATTTTAATAAAAAAATATTTGGCCACCTTAACTCCAATTATGGTATTTGAAAGATTGAGATATTTTTATATTTATTATAACTAATGGTTGTCCCCTAAAAGTATAATAATAAGCCTTAGTAGTATAGCACACAGTTCATATTTTAATATGAACCAGGTAGGAGATTCAATGGTCTCTGAAATTTATTCGTATTCAATTCCTAGCAGTGGTACTTTAAAAATCTTACTTGTGCTACATATCTTCTCTATTCAAAGCCTTCAATGATTTCTCATCTTATTCCAGCCAAAATATCATAGTAGTTTTGAATGACCTATAAAATCCTACAGGTTTTGGTCTGTGGCTATCTTTCTAAAATTATTTATTTGCTATTTCACTCACTGTGTTCCAGGTACATTATCATCCTTCTTTGTAGTCTATTAACACACCAAGCATATTCCTACTGAAAGGTTTGCATGTAGTATTCCTTCCTCTTGAAAATACTTTCCTAAGATATATACATGTTTATACCTATAGTTACTACAGTTTGATAGTTATAAGTCTCTCTTCATATATAAAATCATCAATGATAATAAGATTATCATTCCCAGACCATGTTATATAAAATAAATACTTCTTCACGTTCTCCTCTCATTCCATACATTTTCTGTTTTCCCTCCATAGAGCATAATGTCTCTGAAGGTAGACACTGTGTCCCATATTTACAGAAACTAGAACAGGAAAAGCTTTGAGCATATAAAAATTGATCAGTAAATATTTGTGGTAGGAATGAAGGACTGACTGACTTTTTTTTATTTGGTCTCCATCTCCTTAAAGGGAAGAGATTTGTCATCTTAAATGAAATTAATCTGAATCCCTCATGATTCTTAGTAAGATGTTAAAGCCACACATAAAGGCTGCACATTAAAGACATACTGATGAATATTGAAGAGCCATTTTATTTTATATCATTCATTTTCTTTTTATTTCAACAAATGTTTATAGAGCCCATATTCTATAACCATTTACTGTGATAGGTACAAGTAATACTAAATTTAATAAAACATGGTATCTGCCATAAAAAAAAACTGCTAATCGTTTCTAACTCTAATACGTAAAAAGAGCAGATTTGTAGGAACCTAAATTTTGCATCAGAATATTTTCTGCTAGATATTTAGAAAGCAGGAAAAAACATTTTATGCACAATGTGGGTATAGTGCCTGATTTTAGAAGCCTGGTTCATGTTCATAATAACATACTAAGAGCCAGAAAACAATTACATAAAATACATAAAATAATAGATACCAACTCCCCAAACCAAATAATCTCGTTAAGAAATGGCTCAGCGGTTTAGTGCCACCATTGGCCCAGGACCTGATCCTGGAGACCTGGGATGGAGTTCCACATCGGCCTCCCTGCATGGAGCCTGCTTCTCCCTCTGCCTGTGTCTCTGCTTATCTCTCTCTGTCTCTCTCTGTCTCTCTCTCTCTCTCTCTGTGTCTCTCATGAATAAATAAAATCTTTTAAAAATGTCTAAATTTTGTCTCTATTTCCATTTATCGTGTTGTTATGGAAACAAGCCAATTATAAAAAAGCAGATGTGTTTTTATTCTGAATGGTGAGAGATTTCTAAATGATCTTTGTAAAGTGATGCTCACACAAAAGCAAGTATATTTGGGAACATTATATTACAACTTCTTTGGATACAAAGAAAATTGGTCTAGACTTAGATGAGGAGCAACTAAATATATTGCTTCTTTAAACATGCATTTTTATTTTTCAAATTTTCATCTAAATAGGTGACTATACTGCATATTTTTAGTTCTAGAGAATTCTTGGGTCAAAAGACAGTTACAAAATTTTGAAGCTTCACATGGACATGAAGTCTAAGTGCTTTCAACTAAAATGATTACTTTTGAAATAGCAAGAACACCATATTTTTCATGTTCTTCCAAGTAGAAGGTAACATATATGATTTCCAAAAATGAAGGAATGATTTGCCATATCCTGAAATGATGGACGAAGGGAGAAACAACTCCATTAAATCTGTGCGCAATTGAACTACTTGATAAATGAAACACAAGGCTGAAATTGGAAGAAGCAAAAGTATCAGAAAAGAGAGAGATAATCCGCTATTTCATCTATAGATCTATTGTCATGACATCTATCATGTGTTTTGAGAATTTACACATCTGTATCTCTAATCCCGAATAATGTCTACAATAATCCTTAGACACCACATATTCAACAATGAGATTTATAATTCTGTCGGCACCCTAATGCTAACATACCTGAAATGAAACCTATTATCCTTGAACCATAATGTAGTCCTTCTGGATTTTATATTTCAGTGAATGGCCACTCTTTTTACTTAGGCAAACAATATGGAAAACATTTAGTCAAGCTGTTTAACTTCACATCAACTGCTCCTAATATATGATTTCATCTGCCTCACTGAAACCTACCTTCTTTCCATAATCATTACCCCTACTGAAAATAATGACGAACTCATGTGATCTATGGAAATGTTTACATCACTAGTATCTTAAGGGATCAGAATGACTTATTCTTATACAACATTCATAATTACACCAATAATAATTTTCTTAAACATACATTTGATCACATAATTCTCTAGTTTAAAATATCCTAATGTCTGTAGTACCTTCTCCTTAGGAAGTCATATAATGTTCTCTGTATCCCAGGATTCAGTTTCATCTTCAGCTTCTTTGCTGGCCACTTGCCCCTCCCCAAGTGTTCATGTTAGTATCTAATCATTTACTCTTGTCTTTAAGGATCCATATTTCCTTGTTTATTCATTCATGAAAGACACAGAGAGAGAGAGGGGTAGAGACACTGGTAGAGGGAGAAACAGGCTCCATACAGGAAGCCCGATGTGGGACTCCATCTGAGACTCCAGGACCACATCCTGGACTGAAGACAGATCTACACTGCTGAGCCGCCCAGGCTGCCCTTCCTTGTCTTTGTACATTCTGCTCTTTCTTAGAAAATCACCTGGTACCTTTCTCCCCTAACCCACTCTTATGTACACTTTATAACTTATCTCACATATTCCCTTCTCTAATAAAATTTCTTTCAACACTCCATTTTTCAGGCTGAGTTAGGTTTGTCCAAATGTGGTCACATGATACCTAGCCCTATTATCTATAATTTGTCAACATTTTGTCTGTCTTCCATTGAGATTCTTGAGAGCACATTCCATATATTATCTGTGTCTCTCCAGAATCAAGTCTATTTTCTGAGAAGAATCTTACTCATTTAGTAACTATAAATGAATAAGTGGTGGATTGATGAATTTGTGAATAATGCCTATGTTAGGTAGAAAAATAGCCTGCTAAAATTACTGCATCCTGATTTCCAAAAATGTTAATATATAACCTCATATGGCAAATGGTTTTTGCAGATATGATTAACTAAGAGTTTTGAAACAAGATTATCCTACATTGTCTAGGAAGGCCCAATATAATCTCAAGGGTCTTATAAGATGGAGGCAGGAGTCAGAGAGCATTGAGAAGCCACCCAGCTGGATCTGAAGATGAAGGAGCCACAAGTCAAGAAATTCAGATGGCCTCTAGAAGTTAAAAAAAGCAAGAAAACAGTGTTCCCTAGAATCTCAGATACCTTGATTTTAGCCAAGTGAAACACATTTCTAACTTCTGACATCTAGAGACCTAAGATAATAAATATGTGTTGTCTTAAGCCACTAAATTTGTAGTACCTTATTATAACAACAATGGAAAGCTAATACAGTTGCTTATCTTATCATCCAGAGCCCATAACTGGGAAAGCAAAAAAAAAAAATATATACAAACATACTTCATTCACTGAACATGGAAATTTAAAATGAAATAACCATCTTAGGTTATTTTCCTGTGACCTTTATGGCCAAATGGGATAAAATACTTTGGGCAGATTCAAGTTAATACTAAATACTATTTTAGAGTAAAATCTTAAAACTTACACAAGTAATCTATTTCATTTTACTAACAAGACATTTTTACACTAAAAGTTACTTGTTTAATCTGAAATTCCGATATTTATATTTGATAGATGACAACCCTAATTCTGGGAGATATTAGATTTAGCATGGCATTAAGATGCAAGGCCACAGAATTTCATCCTGGTGCTTCAAATAGTCAATGCTTTAGATCTGATGTTGATTTGATTTGAATATGGCCAATCCAGGACAACTCCTACATTGATTTTGTGTCCAGATTATCTAAAAGGGGCCCTTAGTCTGATTTGGTTAGGTATATGAAGAATGTTCATGAATGACCTATGTCTAAATAGCTCTGAATCCACTGTAGTTTTAAGGTAAGGACGTGACCCATGCTTAGTAACACCCCTCTCAGACTGCTATGGAAATGGCCAGAGTATCTAGACATACTGACAGGGTAATTATGATATCTTGACAGGAAAGGATTTATACTTGATGAAGGGAATGTTCAGTGCATTATGAATGATTTCCAGGAATAGCAGTTCTGGATTACAACTATGCTTAAGTGAAAGGACCCGTTAGAATCTCACACATGAATTCAAGCTGCACAGAATTTCCCTACCTTGAACAGACTCTTTTTGGTTATATATTTCTCCTTTCCTTTCTGTATATAAAAAAAAAGAGAGAGAAAGAAAGAAAAAAGAAAAAGTAAAAAAAGGGAACTTTCTGGCATTTTTTCTTTAACAAACAAATGACATGCTTACTAAGATCTCCCCTCCCTTGTAGATGTTTAATTTAGAATCCAGCATGACATTACTGCCTGTGTTAGATGTCTTATTCTACAGCATTCATAAGCATGTGTTGCTTCCCAGCCAGAACAGAGGCAGTTAATGATGTCCATAATGCTCCATCAACATGACTTAAATTCAAAGATGTTTGCATGTGTAATAATCACACTGAAAAAAAGTGATAATTAAGATTCTGAAGTACAAAAGGGTAATGCACTGTCCTCTTCCTCAGTAGGGAAGTTCATTAGCAGTGGAATCATGTCATTTGCCCATCTGTTCATAATTGCATTCACCCCAGGAACTAAGTGAAGGAAGTGACATCACATGGTCCTTATACACACAAGTCTGTAAATCACATGTATGTTCTTATCTGCATGGATGACTGTGGGGGACAGGGGGATGCTCAGCAAAACAACAACAAAATCCCACCGGCAACAGTAACAACTAATTGAACCTTTTCCAAGCATAGCATAGGCAGATGACCTCATTAATTTTGTACTGTTGACAAGATATTCTATCTCTAGGAAATCTCACAGAAAAATATACGCTGTTGTTTCTGTGTGCTATCAAGGCCATGTTGGGGGATAATTATCTTTCAACTGGTTGGAGACACACCTCTTGTTTGTATGTCCTAAACATCGGGTGCTTAGCAGCTGCTGTAATACCAATGGGCGAATGAAACAGGCCCTCATTAGATTAGCACTGAGCTGATTGCTGGTGCCAGTCTCATTATTATTGGTGACTAAACTGGCAGATTGTCAGGATGTCTCATTGGGAGATGAGCTTTTGCAGTTCTTTGTTTGTAGTTATTATAAACAAAGACGTGAAAGCAATCCCTTGGGTATAGTAATGTCTCAGAGGCTTTGTGTGTGCGTGTGCGTGTGCGTGCGTGCGTGTGTGTGTGTGTGTGTGTGTGGCAATCAGCTTGCAGAGGCAGCATTGGTAAACAACTTCTTTTTTTTTTTTTTTTTACAACTTCTTATTTTAAGGAACAATATTAATTAAAGCATGGAGTGTGGTTTGGAAAGAGAACTTGTTAATCATTCAATATCACCTGCTCTGATCAGGCCCACCAGTTGAAAATGATACACAAACACACACACACACACACACATTTTTTTTTGCCTCAAATATACTGTACCTGTCGTGAAAACCAATGAAAATATAGGCTTCCAAGTGGTGAAAACCTGTTTTTCATTTTAAATAATCTGCAAATGTGAGACATTACATCATAGTCTTAAATGCAAAGCAGATTTTCCTTCTTTTCTTGGAAAATAGTATTGAGTCCAAAGCCCCTACACTGCTGCATTGCATACTTTTAGAAAAGGTTAGGTCACCAAATGAAATTATCAATCTATCTAGAAAAAATGATTCAAAAGCATTTGGCTCACAGTGCTAAGTGTATATTTGCAAAATAAATACTGGCATTGGAATTATAGTATCTACTTGAGTAAATGAAGAAATGGGTCTGATTAAGTGACCTGAAGCTTAAAACAGTATCTATAATATTAAACAAAAAGATATAAGCAATGTCTCACTTCACTTTGCCAAGTTAGTATATGCACAAAAGTAGATGACAAATAGCTTTAATCAAACCCTAAGAGGGAAAATAATTTGCATATTTCAGAACTCTTTTTGGATTTAAGACACAAAATGCTCTTCCCCAAATTCTGTGTAGCTATTACTACATAGCAAAAGAGATTTTAAGAATTTAAACCCCAATGGGTTTGTTGCTAAGTACAAGGTAAACTCCAGAAGGTTGAATATTTTTTTTCCCTAGGAAAATATCTATAAACAGCTCCAGAACCGAATCTGATCCTTTTCTTCTAGTTTGTGAGGATTTAGTGTGAATTGCTCTCTTTCAGTAAGACATACCTTTTCCAGGAGAACATGTCTAAGATAAAGTGGAGGCATACAAAAAAATTAGGTGAGTTTCAACTATTTTCATAGAAAGTCATATGAATGTTCCATACATTTTAATATTCAAAATCTAGCTTTGTCCTTAAATAAAAGAGATAGTTGGCAGTCCAAACCATGCATCCACAGAATTTTGATTATGCTAGAAATGTCCTTCATTTTCTCTGTATTGTCTTCTCCCTGTCTTCAGCAAACATCCAAAATTATTACTATTTATCATAGAATTATCTTCATAAACTTTCAGAAGCTCACCTACAATACATGAATTCTTCAGGACTGTTATTCCCTCTTATGTGACTAAACTCTGTCTTTTAGTAACCATGTATCTGGAGGATATGTGTGTGAGAAACAATGCAAGTTTTTCTTGGGGTCACATATTTATTTTACCTGGAACATCAACAGAGAAACTCAGCCTATATACTTTTCACCAAAAATCTTTTAAAATATGCAATGACTTCCAACAATTCTCACTGCAAATGCATTTGAGTGAAATAACCATCTTTTTAATTTTTAAAAGTGGTTGAAATATATAAAAACTCTTAGCTCACAAGTTGCACAAGAACAGGTGGCAGACCTAGAGATCAGAGTCTGTTAACATCTAATCTAGAGCACCTGGGTTGCCTGGTGTCCATGTGGTGTGGAGGGGGCTTAAAATTCCTGAACGCCGGGGCCCTACAAGTCTGTTATCTATATATCTTTAGTCTCTTGTAGGAATCACCAAAATGAGCACTTACCCTATATCATTTCTAGTCTAGCACTTGTTAACACCTGTTGCTTGGTAGGGTGCTAGGGGCCAGAAGATTCTACCTCTGTGACCTCAGTCTCTCTTCTGAGTTCCTGTTTTACCCAGATAAATTCATCTTCTTGGAACTAAGCTACTGGCTTAGAAAACAACTACTTCCAGGAGCCATGTCTTACATACTGTACAATGGATGTACTGCATCTTACATGAGCCTTGCATTACTTCTATGCAGCCTTGACCTCATCACAAATTACAAGGGCCACTTGTGGTTCTTGACTAGTCAGATGACAGACACAGATGCTAATTTCTAACTGCTACCATCTGTATTTGTGTTAATTTAAATCTGCTAAGCCCACAACCTTTTTGTCCTGTGGATATAAACATAACTGGTTAGGAAGTGTATTAAAGTGATGATTATGTGAAATCTTTACCCAGCATGTCTAAGATGATACCGATATTTTGGTTAGTTTGTTCCCTAAGTCTTATAGGAGAATAGGTTCTGGATTCTGATTCGGAATCACTTATCATTGCTGCTACTTACTGGTTCTGTGACTATGAGTATAATATTTCATTTTCTAATTCATTTCTGCAACAATAAAGGGGATATATGAATGTATCTAAGTTATAAGAGTGTTTATTAAATATGATAACATACACAACTAGCTCTATATGGTTCTGTTTTCTATCAATGGCATAACAATTTACCACACATGTAATAGCTTCAAACAATACACACTTACTATCTTACATTTTCGGTAGGTCAGAAGGTGAGCACGGCTTAGGTGAGTTCTCTACTCCAGGATCTTATCAGACTGTAATTCAGCTGTCAGCCGGAGCTCTGCCTTCCTCGGAGGTTTGGGGAAAGACCCACTTCCGAGCTCCATCAGTTTGTTGGCAGAATCCATTTACTTGTGACAGCAGAACAGAAGCTTTCATTAGATGGAGTCTGCTCCAGAACTAGGTCCACGTGCCCTCTCTTGCCATGTGGGCTTCTCCCACATAGCCACTCACCTCATAGAAGCTTTCTTCTTCAAAGACTACAACAGAGTTTCTACCTTCACAGAGGGGCTTTCTACCTGAGAGTTTACTCCAAAATTTTGTGTATATGAGAATTCCTCTATATCCTGTTAAAAATGGGTGTGGTCCCTACTCCTGGGTATTCTGCTTCAGTAAGACAGAAGTAGGAGCTAGGAATGTGTACTTTTAACATGCCCTTAAAAAGAATGCCCTTTAGGCTTTTTAATGGAGTTGTCCTGAAACATATTTGAAAACACAATGAATCTTTTGGTTAAAATAAAACTATTTGACTCATATCCAGGAGTTTGGTCATTTTAGTTGTCCAAAAGAAGGTGTGATATTAAGTTTGTGTCCATGAAAATGTGGTAAATAATGAATCAAAGATTGTCAGAAGATATAGAAATATATATACCTGTTAATATTTCTCATATAATAGCCATTGCCAATCCAGGAAAAAGCAAATTATTCAGTCTATCTAAAAAAAGATGAAGTAAGGGAAATGCCACTCCATACCACAAATGACATAAGAGATGAAACAATACTAAAAGGGAAACTGGAATGTGTTCAGTAGAATATAATTGAAAATATATTTCCTGTGCTGTGTAAACTATTAATAAATTGCCTACAGTCTCACTATAAAAGAGCTTAATATTTAATCAAAGGAAATTAGAGTGTATTTCAAGCCACTAATAAGAAACCAAGCAAAGAATTGAATAGTAAGGAAACTATTAGCACTAAATTAAAGATGCATAAACATATTAACTACATATTAGACCACATTCTACATCTAATTATTCAGAGCCAATATTATATCCCCTGTTCTCTAAATGATACAAAAGGCCAAACAATCTTAGGAGATTCATTTTTATAATTAGGCAAGAAGTCTCATTTATTTGAAAGAAGACAAACTTTAGAAAGATATAGATGTGGTTTAAAATTGAACTGCATCCCATTTTATGTATGTGTTGAGATCCTTAATATCTTCTTCATGATACTTACATGTAAAACGGTGGCAATATTCATTGTGGCTTTTGTGAGAAACAAGTAAGATAACTGCATAATAAACTGTATGACTCATGAAAAGCATGCAATAAATATTGGCCCTCTGTCACGAGTAGTCAGTCTGAGAGAAAAAAAGTCCAGCATACTTTCATATATGATTTTATTACCTAAAATGGAAATGTCTAGCCTCAGTCTTCCTCTATTTCTTTTAATAATTTAGTTATCTTATAAAATGAAGACCTCAGTCTTGGATATTTCTATTTGTGTGAGTGGTATGATCCTTAGAAATGTAACATGCCAATATATTTTCAAATACTGAACTTCTGAGTGTCTAAGTTAATAAAGAATATTTCATGTAAGACCCAGAGCCTTTGTGAACGTTTCAATATAGTTGCATTATTTCAATCTGAATCAGTGAATAATTGAACATAGGAATACCAGAAATCCCTAAAACTTATTTTACTCAGACTAGGACCTTCCATATAATGGAAAGATTGAGCTCTTGTCTCTGCAGTGTTCCTTCTTTGCACTTGTCCCCATCATCATTTGTTTTCTTAGAAATTCAGTGTTGACTCAGAGCCTAAGGATTGTCTCTCTTTTCAGCCAGACATACTGCAAGTCAAGGTCACTTATTTGTTCAACTTTGGACCAATTTACTGCTAGTCCTGCTCTGATCTCAAGTCTCTAGTTCTTGGAGAGTTGCCTCATCCCAAAAATGCTTGGAACTGAGTTTCTGCCTCATACTTTGGATACACTGAAGTGGAATTTGTATGGCCTAGGGCACTTTTCCAGTTTCTTGATCTTTTTCTCTGTGAGCTTGGTTTTCCCTCTAAGTGTTCAAAGTTCGACTTTACTCCACCCTCAAATTTTTCTAGCCTGAAGTCTAATTTCTGAGTCTAACTTCTGTCAGACTTCTCCACTGTTCTCTATTCTCCCCTCTTCAAATCCCACAGATGGCTAATCCTCCCCCATTCTTAGAGAGAGTCTGGTTGGAAATATTTGTTTATGGTACTTGATTCTACCAAGACTTAATCCCAGGGAAAGAATGTTTTGTGCCTCCCTTAGACTGTTTTATTCATATAAGCATCCTTAACTGTAATTCATTTTTAGAGACCTATAAGGTATTCTTTGTGGCTTTTCTAAATGGACTTATTTTGTTCAGTGTGACCAATCCTATTGTTCTGAAAAATCACATATATTTTCCTGGATAAAGAGCTGTCTCTCTGTTTTGTACCCTTCCTCAGGAGAAAAACAAAAAGTATCTGCCAACAGAAAATACCAAAAATGTAGGAATAGAGCAAATTGTAAAACAAAACAAAATAAAAATTTAGTTATATCTTCATACTTTTGTTATTCTTCCAGTAATTAACACAATATTTCAACTTTCTATAGAAAATTTCCTATTTTTAAATCATAAATGTTTCTGAAATGTAGTATTTATATATATATATATATATATATATATATATATATATATATATATCTCCTAGCTATATATAGAGAGATCTGCATATATATGCACACACACACACACATATATATATGCATACATATCTACTAAGGTCACATTAATATCTTCAGGCTGAAATCACTGGAAATTTTTTATCCACAAACACACAAAGTATACAGTTGTTTCTAATACAGTCTCTTTATTCATCTATTTTCATATTTTGACAGTGTAAAGTTTTTGGTCATTTTTTACATAATTCACACTAAACATACTACTGTTTATGAGGCTAATTGATGGGACCTCATACCATATTCATTTGGTGTACTCTCTTGCACTTTAATATTTGGTTTAAATGGTAATACTGATGTATTCTACATGCTATATTTAATAACTGGAAGCCTGGAAGCTGTGACAAATTAATCTCTCTCAGAAGTCAAGAATAACCATGGTTCAAATATTACCCTTCCATTCCTAGCAGGACCATGCCCTAACTAAACTCTTAAAATTATAAGGTATATTGGATAATCCCTTTTTACTGGCTTAATGGATATGAATATTAAAGCTGTTTCTTGGATTTAGACCTGAGTTTGAGTCACTTCTCAGTAACTTATCAATTAAATAGCTCCAGTTTACTTATTTGAGACTTAAATCCTCATCTATAAAATATAGATACAAAAAAAAAACACTCATAGGGTAGTTTTCTAAAGTAATATGTGAAGCGCATAGACTTTGGTAAATATTCACTAAATATTTTGAATGACTAATATTATTAAAATGAATAAGTGTTTTTAAAAGTAGGAGTATATTGGGCCATTGGAGTGGCTCAGTTGTTTAAGCATCTGTCTCTTGGTTTTGGCTCAAGTCATGATCTCATGGATCTGGGAGGGAGTCCCTCATTGGACTCCAAACTTAGTTGTGGGGGGTCTACTTGAAGACTCTCTCCCTCTGCTCTTCCTCCCACTCTCTCTCACAATCTCTCTCTGTCTCTTTAAATACTTATTTTAAAATAAATAAATAAATAGAAGTAGAAGTTTATTGAACTTGCTAATTTTATTCTAGTATACTTTAAAATTTGTATGTTTGAGTAAAATATGCCTAGAAGTGTACAATGTAAAAAAAAAAAAAAAAAATCACTATTCCACTCACTGTGGTTTGGTTTTGCCCCAGCCATCAAAAGTGCTTTCAGCAGTGATTTTCATTTTACCATGTCTGATGAAGACATGCCTGCCCTGCTTCATCAGACCTCTCAAAGATATTTGGTACTAGTTGACATTCTTCCCTATATATTGCGATTCCTTAGAGTTTAGTCTTAAGCCTCATATTATCTTTCTGTATATTCTCTTTCTTGAGAATCCTACCAAAAGTTATCATTTATCTCCCCTGATTATAATGAAGGACTAAACTGAACTCTTTATTCACAGAGGAAATAGTAATTGTTCCTGAGATGAGAGTTCCTTTAAATCCCATAAATTTATGTGCTCACGTAAGTACTCTTTTCTTCTTTTGTCCTATTATGAAAGAGAAAGTTTCACGCTGCTTTCCCACTGCTTGATCAAATCTTCTAAGCATACTGTGGCTATCATGTCTGTCTTCATTTTTAGGACATTAACACTGTCAACTGTATTTTTCTTCTCTAATCAATTCTATTCTCATTAATGGATATTTTATCTATATTATATTGTAGATTCTTGTCATCTATAAAACATAATAAAAATAATAATTGCAAAACTTTATTTTTCCTGAGCTATCAACTTATCTCTCTCCATGTCACAGCCAAATTTCTAAAAAGAGTTTTATTCAATATTTACTATCATTGTTTCACTACTTAGAAGTTCTTGACTCCAAATCTATTTTGCCCCACAAAACTCCTAAAACAGCTCTTGATAAGGATTTCTGTGCTCTCCATGTAGCTAAATTCAGTCAAAAAGAGAAAGAAAGAAAGAAAGAAAGAAAGAAAGAAAGAAAGAAAGAAAGAAAGAAAGAAGGAAGGAAAGAATCCACAATAGACCACTCCCTCCATCTTCGGTTTGTATACCAAATACCAAATACCCTTGGTTTCCCTTACCCCTCTGGCTATTTTCTATCAATGCCTTTGTGTATTCCTTTTCTTCTACTAGTAGGAGTTCCTCTGAGTTTGGTTCTTAATAGTTTTTCTTATCTTTATCCATCCCAAATTCTCATAATAAATCCAAATTCATAAGTCCAATTATCTATCATAAATCCAATTACTATAGAGAATTATTCAGGGGATATATGTATATATACACACACATACAAGATATATATAATAAGCAATCCAGATGGTCTACTTCTTAAATGTTGGGAAGACTAACCTAAAAAATGTATCTTGTCCAGGAATGTTTGAGGTATAGATATTTTAGAAGTGGGCATTTTGATTACCACTTTATTTTCAGAGATGTTGTTCTATTATTCTATTCCAGCATTGGTTCAATTTTGCATGTATACATTTTATAGAACATTGCTAATTTCATTTGTGTTAAAATTATTGTCTTAAAATTTCAGATTGTCTAATATTTTATACAATATATTTTAAAAAACATTTAACATTTAAATATATAACATCACTTAGAAGACAGTTTTGTTCTGAATTATTTTCTTTTGGAAATCATAAGACATTTATATTTTCTTTTTTCCTTTTGGAGTCATGCATCAAAAGAAAAAAAATGTATAGAATTCAGTAGAGTGCCTGTAAGTTTAAAGAAAAAAAAAAGTTTTTCTTTCATTTGAAGGAGAATTAAGCCTACGGTATTTCAGATCTTGGTCTTTATAAGGACTGTAGTGGGTGGAAGTGATATTATAAGATAGCAGCAGAGCCACTAAAGTTAATATACATACTTCAAAGAGAAGAAATCTCAAGTGTCATGATTTTTATGTTGCACAAGTATAGAAAGTTTCAAGTTCTGGAATGAGTTATAATTTATTTTACTCTCTTTACTGCACACCTTCCTTTTCTGGGCAAAGGCTTAATGAATAAAATCCATGATTTAGGAAAAAAGGAAAAAAAAAGAAGCTTATGATCAAAAGCTATCCCAGTGAATCAGGAGATAAAATATTCTACCTAAAAAAAAAATATTTTTCTGAACCAAGAAATAAAGTAAATCTGGCCTATAACATAGAAGTTTATCTTATATAATAAAATAATGGATATATACACTGACGTGAATATATTAATATAGAGAATAGCATTTCTTTTTAGTGCACATTTAAGGACATTGTAAGTTTTGATTAATGTGTTCTGTTGGTAGTTAGAAGAACATACACAATGAATCACCTTGACATTCAAGCCTCTCCACAGTATGACACCAGCCTACAATTCTATTTCCAACTCCTTTCCAACAAATGCTCCAGCCAAATTATAAATATTCCACAAATACATTATACTTTCCTACTCCTACACTTTTTCTTTATTCTTTATTGTGTTGTCATTTCTCATCTCAACGCTATGAAATCGTATACTTCTTTCACTATTCAGATAAGAAAACAGATAACATCTCTTTCAGTTTATTACTTTGGATTAAAAAAATTCATTTTCCCCAAAGCACTTTTCATATTCTTCCTAACATTACAATTACTGCATGCTAAATTTATCTCCCAATTACAAAGAAATGCTTCTAATGATTTAGACTGATTATAATTAGCAAAAATCATTGTATTTGGAGAACTGGAATGAAAAACTTTATATATGTATCTCTTTGTTTAAATTAAATAAGGAATGATGTTAAAATAAGGATTAAAAAGCATATATCATGATGAGCACCGAATAATGTATAGAATTGTATTAAGCACCTAAAACTAATATAAGACTGAATGTTATTTATACTGGAATAAAAATTTAAAACTCAAAAAAATTACAAAAAAACCCCAAAAAACCCACAAAAAGGAAAAAAAGAAAAGAAAACATACCAGACAATAGTGTTAACATTGTGGATAGGACATGAAGCTTCATTCCATAGAAATGTCATTCAAATTTAAATCTACTCTAAATATAATAAATATCACACAGCCGACTACATTGTCCTTAGGATCTACTGATCATCTAATCAAATGCCTTCATTTCTCAGAATTTTTTTCCTTCATTCCCTTTTACTTTGCTCTAGGTCACTATCACCCTCTTCCTCAATACTCCTGCCTTAATTCTGTGGTAATTCCAATATTCTGGTCAATGATAGCCCATCATTTTCTGGAATTCCTCTTCTGAGTTTTCCTTCACCCTACCTCAAGTACCCATTCCTTTTATCTTACCTCAGACTACTATTCAAACCTGCAATCTACTGATTATTTGTTAGCATACTTCTGGAATTCCTAGAGTTCCAGCTTACTTCCTCTGGTACTCTGTCCTCAACAATCATTTAATGTCACTGTCAGGTCAACCTTACATCTATGCAGGCACATATGGATAAAAGATAAAAAAAATGAAGCCTACCTACTCTATACCTAAGTATTTAAAGTTCTGTATCTAATAACAAACTACTAAATTAAATAGTTTATATCTTCCTTCCTTATAAATACATTTGCATAAAGACTGAAAGGTTTTATATAATTGAAAGTTGATTGCATTCGGGATGCCTGGGTGGCTCAGTGATTAACCATCTGCCTTTGGCTCAGGGCATGATCCCAGGGTCCTGGGATCGAGTCCCGTATCAGGCTCCCTGCATGGAGCCTGCTTCTCCCTCTGCCTATGTCTCTGCCTCTCTCTCTCTCTGTCTCTCATGAATAAATAAATAAAATCCTTAAATAAAAAAGTTGATTGCTTTCAAACATTATTTCACATGTCTGGATATTCTTTTGAGAGTCAGCAATGTTTAGATAATCAAATAAAGACAAACATTGTGAGATCCCTGGGCCGCTCAGCGGTTTGGCCCCTGCCTTTGGCCCAGGGTGCGATCCTGGAGTCCCGGCATCGATTCCGGCGTCGGGCTCCCTGCATGGAGCCTGCTTCTCCCTCTGCCTGTGTCTCTGCCTCTCTCTCTCTCTCTCTATCATAAATAAATAAATCTTAAAAAAAAAAACAACATTGTTTATATGTGTTTATTTTAAGGTCATTTTTAATTCATAATCAATACTTTTCACATAGTTTTTCTGATGATGGTGATGTAATTAACCAAATTTTAAAAAACACTTGCATTTAAAATTTAAAGTACATAAAATTCAAAATGTTTCTTGAAAAATGCAAATAATAGAAAAAATAAAAATAAAAGATCACTTCATAGGCTTTCTGACAGTATTTTTCTAATGCATTTTAAATTATTTAAGTAAAAAAAAAAAGTCTTTCTTGATCTGCTTTCCCTTCCCTACACTGACCCTTCTCTTTCAAGGAATTCCTAGAGTATTGTCTATACTCACTATATCCTATTCATTCCTCTCCACTGGTTCTAACACTTCTCCATTATGGTTTTCAAATACACTGTTCAGCTGAGAGTACTCCCATCAAAGCCACTGACAAGCATTATTTAGTTCAAGGTGAAGAACATTTCATTGTCCTTATTATCTGCCATGTTAATGACATTTGAAATGTTTACCATAGCCTGTTCTTTGATACACTTTTTCTCTTGGCTTCCAGACACTTCAGTCTTGTTTGGTCTAGATGTTTTCTGGTTCCTATTCATGGAAAGCAAATTTGTTACATAACTAACTCTAGATGTGGAAATATTTTATATCTAAATAGAATCTATTGCTTAATTATACTTGAGTTCTAGCATGTAGACAACTCGTTAATCACAAATTTTCTCTTTTTTAAAAAGATCTTATTTATTTATTCATGAGAGACACACAGAGAGAGAAAGAGGCAGAGACACAGGCAGAGGGAGAAGCAGGCTCCATGCAGGGAGACTGATGTGGGCCTCGATCCCGGGTCTCCAAGATCACGCCCTGGGCTGAAGGCGGTGCTAAACCGCTGAGCCACTGGGGCTGCCCAATCACAGATTTTCTACACAAAAGTCCTCATTAAAAATTTTTAATGGATCAAAAGAAAAGGATCATTAAATAGTGAAGAATAAATGTTTACTCTTTCATCTTAATACATCTAAAATAAACTGAATTATTAGGATGTTTATGCATACTCATACTTATTTATAGAGGCTTTATGCCCTAATTGAAATTTTACAAAACAGATTTATATCACTGGGATTTAAAATGGCTTAAATACTAATTAGATTATTTTGTTTTTCAGGGTACAAGAAAAGGCATCATAACTTATTTATGATAAATGACATCAGATAATATTTC
Organism: Canis lupus baileyi; assembly: GCF_048164855.1. Taxonomy (NCBI): domain Eukaryota; kingdom Metazoa; phylum Chordata; class Mammalia; order Carnivora; family Canidae; genus Canis; species Canis lupus. Next base: position 33,737,673 of record NC_132838.1, on the reverse strand, counting down.
CCCGTAGTTTTCTAATCAGTTGATTAAAATTAATACATAAAAAGCTTGTTTTCTTTAAAATGGACTATTTTAAAGGAAAAGTAAAATGTAATATATTTTTCTAAAACCACCCTATGAGAGAAATAGCTAGGAACAGAAGAAAAGGCATAAATTCTGATATAAGATAATCTTGGATTCAATATGAACTTTACCACTTATTAAGTATGACCCCTAGACAAGTTTCTCAAAAATTTAAATATTTTCTATCATCTGCAGAAAGAGGCTACTAAAGTCAACTATACATTATTATTATGAGTATTAAATGTACCAGAATTAAAAGAGCACAACGCTTGACATGTAGTAAGTATTCAACATCAGGAAAAATATGGAAGAAGCCCCACAATACACAATTAAGTCTCCTGTTTTGATACACATAGATAAGACTAAAGGATCTAGAAAACATAATAGATATAATTTCTGTTATTTTACCTAAACCTTATCTAGAATAGAATGAGTAAAAAAATGAGAGAGAAAAGTGCCTTTCTCTAACAATGATCTATAAAATGTCCTATCTTTTCCCTAAGAAATAAAGGAAAGTTTTGCCAATGTTAGTTAATGGATATTGTTTCTAAGTATGCAAAAGTCCCTTTCTACATAGTTCTGCATAAAAATTAAATACAAATGTAGCAATTGTGTATTTTATATGTATTTGAGGAAGAGGAAGAAAGACAAATACAAATAAATATGTATCTTTGGAAATTCAGGAGGAATGTGAATTTTACTCAGGTGTATTATAAAATATGATTTAGTCAATAGATTTCCTTTAATACTTTGTTTTTTTATAAAAACTTACAATCCCTGTAATTTTCATGTATATTTTAACAAAACTATTTTCTTCTACTTTCCACTAATTGATAATAATATTTGTAATTATTAATATGGAGTTATAGCAATATAATACAGAGTTTTAACAAAAGCTTGCTGAAAAAAATTAATTTATGGCTTTCTTTGTTTTCTCTTTATCTGACCTTGAGTTCTTTATAAGATATAAAGATATTACTGTGGCAAATATTTTGGTTCTTTCCATTTCTAAACATAGATTTACAACAGACTCATTGCCAGCTCTCCTAAACAAACTAACAAAAAATCTAGAAAGCCCTTGGGCACCACAGTCTTAGAGCAAAGAAATTTTTCTGACATTCTGTAGTAATTGAGCATTCCACATAGTTTGTTTCTAGATAATTGAAATGTGGCAGTCAAAAAATGAAAAAAAAGTACGAAAATGATGAATTCCTTGTTTTTGTTTTCTATTGCTGCTGTAACTGATTACCACAAATTCTGTGGCTTAAAACAGCCCAAATTTATCTCATGCATCTATAGGTCAGAAGTTAAAGTAGGCTCAGCTTTGGATCACACAAGGGCAAAATCTATGTGTCAGCTGGACTGGGCTGGTAGGTAGAGGCTCTGGGAGAGAGTCAACTTCCAAATTCATTCGGGCTGTTGGCAGAATTTAGTTCTTTTGGATTGTAGCACTGAAGTCCCCATTTCAGCCAGAAACCACTCTAAGCAACTTAAAGCCACCTGTGTTCTTTATCATTCTTCCCCCTGCATGTTCAATCCAGCAATGGCAACAGATGATATCTTACGCTTTGCATTCTCTGGCTTCTTCTGCCATATATCTCTCGCTTTAGCCTGAGAAAGCTGTCTGCTTTTAAAGGCTCATATGATTAAATTGTGCTCACGAGATATGCCAAAATAATCTCTCCATTTTAAGATTTGTAATATTCAATGCTTCTGTAAATCCCTTTTGCTTTATAGCCTATTATATATATGACAGGTTCTGAGGAGTATGGTATAGACAGATTTGGAGGCCATTCTGCCTACCACATGGCTTTTGTTCAGTGTCCTTAAAAACTTAGTTTAGTTCCCATATATCCTTGGTTTTTAAATGATATCCCATATCATATAACATATATAACATATATAACATACATGACATATAATAACATGTATAATTAATGGAAATAGCTACATAAATGACAATGGATCAAGTATCCAGCGAATGAGCCTAGACCATTCTCCAGCCATCAGCCTCTCTACTGGGCCGTGGCATTCTTTGATGCACTTTAAAAGAAAAAACAAAAGCAAAGACACTGAACACTTTATAAAGTTCTTATCAAGAGATAATATGAACTGAGCTCAAGTACAAAGCACTTCCTAACACAAGTAGCTATTCACAGTGCATTTGACTCTGAAGAAAAATAGGATTCTCAAGAAATAGAAGAATATAAATATATTTTTAGGTTCTTGTAGTTTTGTAGGTTTGTATGTCATTTTCTTTGGAAATGCCAACTTTTCCTAAAATTTCCCACATGACATAAATTAGGATTATCATGATCATTTATCTTACTCTGTTATAAGGAAAGATGTTAATGTGTGCTGCTACAGAATATGAAATTATTTCTTTTAATTTTAAATCACAAATATTCTTGAGTATTTGTAATTCCAGACCCATGTTTTCCTTTTATTCTTTTTTAATCCTCAGATCTGTTTGTCAATTACCATTGCAGATTACCATCTGTGATTAGAGTCCATACTGTAACAAAAAGTCAGCTAATTCTACCTTTCTAAGTTGCTCCTTTTACTGTAGTCATAAACTCGGTTCTATAAAAAAAATAAAATAAAATGTGTGAGCTTAATGTTTTAAATGTGAATCACTAGCATTTATAAAAAGAAACCAATAACTCTTCTGAGGTCAAGGTCCTTGTGCCAGTCTTTCCAGTCCTGACTTAACCAGTGAGCTAAAGAACTGAGACTTTTGGAGTATTTTTAATATGAAGAATTCTTTCTGTGTTATTTTCACTAAAATTTCAGCAAAGAAAGCTTATGGTAACTCATTTTCATTTTATAGTTCTGTTATTTCAACAACTGAATATCAACATTACTACATGATGAAAAATATTGTCTATTTCCCATAATTTTTAACATTATTCAAAAATACTGATAGATTCTACGTGCCAAATATTCTGTTTTCCGTTAATATTTTGGCAGTAGCACCAAGTTTGACACTAGAACATTTTCACTTGGAATCATAATTGTGTTTATGTATTCATAGGCTGAGAATTATGCAGAATATTTCAGATAAAACATATCCTAGCACAATTTCATTAAATTTGGTTCTAAAAGCATAATTCACATGATTTTTCTAAATTACTAGCAGGGAGCCACTTTCCCTGACTATTCGTTTTTTATAGAAACTTTTTCATGAACCTCTATTCAATTACTTTTTTAATCTTTGCTGAATGAAAATTACATAAAACTTATGAGAACATGTGTCTTCCTTCCAAAAAGCTACAAGCAGTGTCTGAAATGGACTGGAATCACTGAATTTAGTTAGGGCAAAAAACATTGGAATTATGTCCCACAATTCGAACCACAGTGTCAAATTACTGTTTCCAACAGTTTTTTTTTTCAATGTGATATGAATATCAAGTTGACTTTGCTTCATTTAAATGAAATTAGATGGAAAATACACAGCTTATTTGAAAAAATATTAAAATATTTATAGAATGCAAACAGAGGGCCATGATTTAGTAAAATAAAGATGATTCTATGTACACAAGTATAATTCTAGGTACACATGCCCAAATTCGTGTGTGCATATGATTCATTATATTTAAAAAATAGTGTTAAATTTTATTTTAAGGACCTATTTCCCCATTAGTTTGGCAGGTAAATCAATTTTAATGTTACTAAGATTTCTTCCACATAGCCCAGGAAATGAACAGTTATGTGTTTGGGGTGTGGAGTGGAGGGGATTCATGAAGTGTTTGTCTAGCCAAGGTGGCTAACTGTAGGTATGCAGGTTATCCCGACCCAGTGGCCCCAGAAGGCAGGAAAAGCTGATGACATTCATTCAGAGCTTAGGATTTGTATTCTTTTCCCAGAGAGGAAGATTTTATTAAAGATTAATAATAATATCTCTTGCTATAAGTATATAATTGGCTTTTGTTATTTTTCTGTTCATTATAATAATTAATATAAATTTATTGTATTTACTGAATGGTTCAAATTTGTAAATTTATTTATTTACTGAATGGTTCAAATCGATGGGTTCAAATTTAATAAATTATTCTGCTATTCTATTTGATTCAGTAATCTTTTTTTGCTATCTTTTATTGTCTTATTTTGGTAAGGGTGAGTATTGCTTAAACATTCACTTTTTTTCTTGTTTAGTTATTTTATTGGTTAATCTAGAAATTATAACTCCAACATTGACTGATCAAAAGCTGCTGTGCATTTGGATGGCTCAGTGGTTGAGAGTCTGACTTTGGTGAAGTCATAATCCCTGGGTCCTGGGATCAAATCCTACAGCATGGGGAGCCTGCTTCTCCCTCTGCCTCTGCCTCTTTCTCTGTGTCTCATGAATAAATAAATAAGATCTCTAAAAACAAACAAACTAAAAAACACAAAAGCTGCCAATCATACACCATATCAAAAGACATACATAGGGTAAATTAGCATATGAAAAGATATTCAACATCATAAGCCATTAAAAATTGTAAATTAAAACAATAAAATATCACTGCATACCTATTAGAATGGCCCAAATCTGAAACACTGACAATACTAAATATTTACAATACTAAATATTCACAAGGATGTGAAGTAACATCTCCATTGCATGCCAGTAGGAATGCAAAATGGTAAAGCCACACTAGAAGACAGTTTGGTGGTTTCTTACAAAACAAAACAGCCACTTACCATAGGATCTGGCAATTGTACTTCCTGGTATATACCTAAGTAAGGTGAAAACTTGCTTCCACACAAAAAAACGCACATGAAAGTTCATAGCAATTTTATTATTAATTGCCAAAACTTTGGGGAAAATAAGTGAATGGATAAAGAACAGTCATACATCCAGACTATGGAATATTATTCAGCAATAAAAAGAGGTAGGCTCATGAGTTGTAAAGACATAGAGGAAATTGAAATGCATACTGCCAAATGAAAGAAGCCAATCTGACAAGGCTACCTATGGCATGATTCCAGCTATATAATATCCTGAGAAAGGCAAAACTATGGAGAATAAGAAGACCAGTGATTGTCTGGGGGTTTGGGGTAAAGGGAAGGAAACATGGATGGGTGAAGCACAGGTGACTTTTAGGGCAATGAAACTATTCTGTATGAGACCGTAATGATACATATATAACACTATATATTTGTCAAAATTGATAGAACTATACAACACAAAGGGTGAACCTTAATGTAAACCATGGATTTTAGTTAATGATAATGTATTGATATTGGTTCATCAATTGTAACAAAAGTATGACAATAGTGCAGGATGTTAATAATGGAGAAAGTGTATAGAGGAAGAAGAGGGAAATTCTCTGTACTTGCTCAATTTTTCTGTAAACCTACACTGTTCATAAAGTACATACTTAGTTTCAGATGTAGTGTTAATTTATCAATTGCATATAACACCCAGTGCTCATAATATCGCGTGCCCTCCTTAATGTCCATCACCCAGTTACCCCATGCCCCAACCACTTATCCAGCAACCCACAGTTTGTTTCCTATAGTTGAGTCATTGTTTGTCTCCCTCTCTGATGACTTCCCATTCAGTTCTCCCTCCCTTGCTCTATGAACCTCTGTGCTGTTTCTTATACTCCACATATGAGTGAAACCATGTGATAATTGTCTTTCTCTGATTTATTTCACTCAGCATAATACCCTCCAGTTCCATTCACATCAATGTAAATGGTAAGTATTCATCCTTTCTGAAGGCTGAGTAATATTCCATTGTGTATATATACTGCATCTTTATCCATTCATCTGTCAATGGACATTTCAACTCTTTCCCCAGTTTGGCTATTGTGGACATCGCTGCTATGAACATTGGGGTGCAGGTGCCCCTATGGATCATTACATTCGTAACTTTTAGATAAGTACCTAGTAGTGCAATTGCTGGGTCATAGGAGAGCTCTATTTTTAACTTCTTGAGGAACATCCATACTGTTTTCCAGAGTGGCTGTACCATTTTGCATTCCCACCAACAGTGTAAGAGGATTTCCCTTTTTTTTGGGCCAATATAATGAAACATAAAGCTATATTATAATTTGTTTATTCATTCACTTGATGGGCATTTGTTGTGTTAAAAGCTTTTGGCAATTAGAAATAAAGCTATGAAAAGCGATTCAGAAGTCTTTGTGGGATATATGTTTTCATTTATTTTGGAAAACATTTTAGGAGTAGAATTATTGAGTTGTATAAGTGCTGAGCTTTTAATATTCATCTTCATTAATTTTATCCTCATTGGGTATACGAAGTATTCTGAATCAGGCAAGGATTAATTCATTTCTTCATAGTGATTAGTAAGTACGTTGCCTCTCATTCTCTTGCTCTAGGCTTAAACCTGATTCGATACAATGAAAACTCTTGGAAATTTTTCCTACTCAATTGGCCAGACACTTCATATATGGAGAATGAGAACAAAGTGATTTTTCTTTGCTTATGGAAAAGGAGGCAGCTCTCTTTCTCTGGTCCCTGAAATGGTCTTCTCATTTCTCCAATTCATTGGTATGTAAATAAAATCTAGTCTAGGACCCAACTGCCCCAAGTGTCTCAATTTTTAAGAAGTGGAGATATCTACAAGGTCGGGGGCCAAATTCCTCCTTGACATGTAAATATCTAGGAAGATAACATTTCAGTCTCTATGGCATGCCAAAAACTAATCTGGATATAACCATTTGACTCTGGGGAAGAAAAGAAGAGTTTTTACTATCCCTTCAGATCAAATAAATTAGTTCTGTCATTAGGGAAAGAATGACACAAATCTAATTCTTACAGTATGTGAAAGTGTTTCTAGGAGAACTGAAAGCAATAATCTCTATATCATATCCATTTCTATGTCTCAGAAGGCTAGGACTCTTTTCAGGAACACTGAGAATGCAGGTTTAATTCTGAGAAATGACATGTATGTTTAACTTTACTAGAAATTGACAAACTGTTTTCCAAAGCGGTGTACCATTTGATGTTCCCGTGAGCAATGTATGAGAGTTCCAGTTACTCTACATCTTCATTATACTTTCTGATTATTTTCTGGCACAGGTGAAATGAAATGAAATGAAATGAAATGAAATGAAATGAAATGAAATGAAATAATAAAATAAAAAATAAAATAAATAAAATAAAATAAATTGATCTTTGTCTTCCACTGTTTCTATTAAGAAGTCAGCCATTGGTCAGTCCATCTAGCTCTTTCAAAGTGAGATTTACATCCACTATACATACTTTAATACTTTATCTGTGTTTTACTATTCAGTGTGACAATATACAGTAATTTTTATACTGTTTAGGATTTGGTGACTTTCTAGAAGCTGATGTCTTTCCATAGGTTTTGAACAATCTCAAGCACTATTTATTTCAAGTATCACTTTTTGCTGTCTTCTCTTCACCTCTGCAATGTGTGTTCAATTGTGTATATATATATTTTAAAATATTTATTTATTTATTCATGATAGACGTAGAGACAGAGAGAGGCAGAGAGAGAAGCAGGCTCCATGCCGGGAGCCCGACACGGGACTCGATCCCGGGTCTCCAGGATCAGGCCCTGGGCCGAAGGCAGGCACCAAACCGCTGAGCCACCCAGGGATCCCCTGTTCAATTGTATATTAGTCCTTTTCACCGGATCTTAAAGATATCTTATACTTCTGTACTTTTATCTTTTTTTCTCCTTTCAATGCTTCATTTTGGATAAATATTTCTGTCCTAACTTCCAGATAACATGATTTGAATATAATTGAAGCATAACTAACAGTGTTATGCTAGTTTCAGGAGTCCAATATAATATGTAATCTTATACATATCTTAGTGCTCATCAAGATAAATACACTTTTAATCCCCTTTAACTATTTCACCCATCTCACACACCCCTCCCCTCTGGCATCCACTAGTTTGTTCTCTGTGTTTAAGAGTCTGTTTTTTTGTTTGTCTTTTTCTTTGTTTTTTAGTCTCTTATATTCCACATATGAGTGAAATCATATGCTATTTGTCTTTCTCTAATTTCACTTAGCATATACCCTCTAGGTCAATCCATATTGTTGCAAAGGCAAGATTCCATTATTTTTATGGCTGAGTAATATTGCATTATGGTGTATGTGAGTGTCTGTGTGTGTGTGTGTGTGTGTCTGTGTGTATTTTCATTTCTTTCACATTTTCTTAATCCATATGTCTGTTGATGGACTCTTGGATTGTTTCCATATCTTCACTGTTATAAATAATGCTGCAGTAAATACAGAGTGCATACATATTTTCCTAATTAGTGTTTACATTTCCTTGGAGTAAATGCCTTGTAGTGGAATTAGTAGATCATATGGTAATTCTACTTCTAACTTTTTGTGGAAACTCCATAATGTTTTCCACAGTGGTTGCACCAATTTGTATTCTTACTAATAGTGGTTCCTTTTTCTCCACATCCTTGCCAACACTTGTTATTTCTTGTGTTTTTCTTATTTTAGCCATTCTGATAGGTGTAAGATGATACTGCATTCTGATTTTCCCTAATGATTAGTAATGTTGAACCTCTTTTCATGTGTCTGTTGGCCATCTTTATGTCTTCTCTGCAAAAAAATGGTTATTCACTCCATCTGACCATTTTTGTTCAGATTATTTGTTGTTTTAGAGTTTAGTTTCTTATGTTTTGGATATTAATCCCCTATCATTCGCAAATATCTTCTTCCATTCCGTAGGTTGCCTTTTCGTTTTTTTGATGGTTTTCTTCTCTGTGAAAATCTTTTTATTTTAGTATAGTCCCAATAATTTAATTCTTCTTGCCAGAAGAGACATTTTAGAAAAATATTGCTAAGGCCAATGTCAGAGAAATTACTGGTTATGTTTACTTCTAAAAGTTTTATGGTTTCAGATCTCACATGTAAGTTTTTAATCTATTTGTTTATTTTTATCTCTGATAGAAGAAAGTGGTCCAGTTTCATTCTTTTTTTGCATGTGACTGTCCAGTTTTACCAATACCATTTGTTGAAAAAAACTGTCTTTGTCCCGTTATATATTATTACATTCTTTGTCATAGATTAAATGACCATATAAGCATGAATTTATTTCTGGGCTCCCTATTCCATACTATTGATCTATGTGTCTGTTTTTGTGCCAGTACCATATTGTTTTGATTACTATAGATTGTAGTATGTCTTGAAACCTGGAACTGCAATAACTTCAAAGTTACTCTTCTTAATAGAGATTTATTTAGCTATTTGGAATCTTTTGAGTTTCCATACAAATTTTAAGATTGTTTGTTCTATATCTGGGAAAGTGTTGGTATTTTGGTAGGGATTGCATTGAATCTGTAGTTTGCTTTGTGTAGTATGGATATTTTAAAATTTTCAGTTCATGAGCATGGAATATCTTTTTCTTTCTTTTTTTTTCTGAGCATGGAATATCTTTTCATTTGCTAGTTTCATCTTCAATTTCTTTCATCAGTGTTTCATACTTTTTGGAGTATAATTGTTTCACCTCCTTGGTTAAATTTATCTCTAGCTATTTTTTGGTGCATTATAAATTGGATGATTTTTGTTTCCTTTTCTTACTGGTTACTGTGGTTGGGATTCTAGTACTATGTTGAATAAAAGTGATGAGAATGGATACTTTTGTCTTTTTCCTGATCTTAGAAGAAAAGCTCTTTATATTTCACCATTGTATATGGTGTTAACTGTGTGTTTGTCATCTATGGCCTTAATTATCTTGTGATATGCTTCCTCTAAAGAGTATTTGTCATGAATGGATGTTGTATTTTGTCAAATGCTTTCTCTGCATCTATTGAGATAATCATATGGTTTTTATCCTTTTTCTTGTTAATATAATATACTATGTTGGTTGATTGTGAATATTGAACCACACTTGCATCCCTGAAATAAATCCCACTTGATTGTGATGACTCTTTTTGTTTGTTTTTTTGTTTGGGAATTTTTCTTTATTTTGTTTTAGTGTATTATATTTAGTTTGCTAATATTTTGTCAAGGCTTTTTGTACTTATATTCATCAGAGATAATGGCCTATAGCTATTTATTTATTTATTTATTTATTTATTTATTTATTATTTTTATGGCGTCTTTATCTGGATAAAGAGGATAATGCTGGCCTTATAAAATGAATTTGGAAGATTTCTTTCCTCTTCAATTTTTTGGGATAATTTGAGGGAAATAGGTGTTAACTGTTCTTTAAATGTTTGGTAAAATTCATCGGTGAGCCATCTGGTCCTGTAGTATTACTTATTGGGAGCTTTTTGAATACTGATTCAATATTTTTAGTAGTAATTGATCTATTCAATCTTCTATTTCTTCTTGAGTTGGCTTTGAAGGCTATATGTTTTTAGAAATGTATCTGTTTTTCTAGATTGTCCAATTGGTTGGCATTTCATCTTTCATAATATTTTGTTATTATTCCTTATATCTGTGTTATCGATGCCACAGAAATGCCATTTTTCCCCATGTTATTTAATCTACTGGTAAAAGTGTTCATTGAGTTTTTTTCTAACTGTATTGTATTTTCATATTCCAGAATGCCTATATTTTCCAAATATGTAATGCCACTTTTCATTATAAATATTTTATTGTTGTCTTTATGTGCTTAATCATGGTAAGCATTCATGTTCTCAGGTGCCCCAGTGGTGCTTCTCTAGTCTTTCTAGTTTTCAACTGGATCTCATTTGTCTCCTAATGTATGCCATCTTTGATCATGTATTAGACATTATATTTGAAAAACTATTTATTACAATAATGTCAAGCATAGGATAATGTTTTGCCCTGCCAGAAAGAAATTTTGTTCTTGAGGTATATTGGTTTGGAACACCTGAGGACTTGAGGTGTTAGGTCATCCCAATGATGCAAAGTCAAATGTACTGCTGTCAGGGACATTTTATTCTTGTTTACTTGAGAGCAACACTTTAGGATTCCCAACCCAAAGCAGAGGATGATTACTAGTATCCTCATTTCTGATGGATCCCTAAACCCAAGAAGCTCATGAAAGCACTCAGCAGGCCCCTTGAAAAATAGTACACTTTTTCAGTTAAAAAAAAAAAAAAAAAAAAAAACCTTCCAAATGAGGACCCATCTCTCTGGCTTCCCTTTCAATTCTATATCTCAGTCAAAATAAACCTCATGATTTTGAAACTTCCCAGGTGCTATTATGGAAATGATTTTCAAAAACATATAACATATAGCTTTTATAATTATCAGGAAGATTTGTGTGAGATACTGAGTTGACAGTTGACAGATGTGGAATTTACATAAATAGTAGTTGTTTTTCTAAAAAAATAAAAGCATAGATATTACCTATCTAACTATTTATTTTATCCCTAAATAATATATTACTTAACTTTTTTCTTAAAATTAACTAACTGAAATCATAGTATGCATACTTTTCTGGACATGTTTTCTCATTATTTTGTTGGAATACATCTCTTTTGATATGTGTAACTGTTCATTTATTTTAATATATAATATTTCTACTGTATGAATATGCTAACATATATATCTATTCATTATATTGTTCATAGCCGTTCAGATTTCTCTGAATGACTTTTTAGTCATTACAAAAAGGTCCCTAATTGTTTTAACTGTGCATATAAATATTAATATATGTTTTATCCAAGGATAAGATTATCTTGCCTTAAAGTATACATATATCTACTTTGACTAGATATTTTCAAATGGTTTTTCAGAGTATTTATAATGATTTACAAACCTACAAGCAGTTTGAATTCCTGTTATTTGTATCCATGACAACATTTTGTATCATCAGCCTATTTTAATTTTTACCAATCTAGTTCTGTAGTATGATATCTCATTATGGGTTTAATTTGCATTTCCTGTGAAGAAGTGAGATGAAACATTTTTGCATGTTTCCTTTTTTCTATTTACGTATTCATCCACTTTTTTCCTATATGGTTGGGCATTTTTTTATTACGAGTTTATAGGAAATATTTATATAACTTGGAAAATTACTTTTTCTATTCTATATTTTGAAGATATACCCTTCTGGTGTGTGGCGTATCTTTTACTCTATAATTATTTTGATTAATATGTCTTAAATTTTATTATAGTTGACAAATTCAGTAAACTTATTTAAGACATACTTTCCTCTGGGCTACATTTTAGATATTATGGGTATGAAATTCCCTTTGAAAAAAAAATGTGGATTACTAAAATTCACAGGACCATATATTGAGATATACAAAATATTCTTTTTTTTCCTTTTTTAATAATAAATTTATTTTTTATTGGTGTTCAATTTGCCAACATACAGAATAACACCCAGTGCTCATCCCGTCAAGTGCCCCCCTCAAAATATTCTAATAAAGAATATCACATCAGTTATCTATTAAACCTGTACGTTTAGGTCTGTTTATCCTCCATTCTTTTTATTGCTCTATTAATCTCTAAACTAAAGCAGTTCCTTTAGTATTATGATTTTGTCATAATCCTTCATATAGATAATGTCTGTTACCACAATCTCATCATTCTTCTTCAATATGCCTTAACTTTTATTAGTTCTTTTCTCCTCCTCCATTGTCAAATCTGCTAGTCTATTTGTACTTTTTTTTTTTTTTTTTTTTTTTTTTTTTATTTGTACTTTTTTTAATATTTTGGTTGGAATTCTGTTGAATCTTTAGATTCATTTGAAGAGAATATAAATCTTTATGAAATGTGTTTTTATTCATGAGTATGACATTTTCTTTCATATATCTACAACATTCTTATATCTTTCAGTATATTTAAATATTTTCCATAAAGCTTGCATGTATATATTTTTTTTATTTTTACTCATAAGTAACTCATATTGTTTCTGTTATAAATGACACCTTCAAAAACACACATTTTTCTTTGTTGCAAAGAAATCCAGGTGACTTAGTCTCAGCAATCAGACAACAGAAAGAAATAAAAGGCATTGAAATTGGCAAAGAAGAGTCAAAGTCTCCCTCTTTGCAGATGACATGATACTGTACATAGAAAACTCAAAAGACTCCACCCCAAGATTGCTAGAACTCATACAGCAATTTGGCAGTTATGGCAGGATACAAAATCAATGCCCAGAAGTCAGTGGCATTTCTATACACTAACTGAAGAAATGAGAATGCAACTGAAGAAAGAGAAATTAAGGAGTCAATTCCATTTACAATTGCACCCAAAAGCATAAGATACCTAGGAATAAACCTAACAGAAGAGGTAAAGGGTCTATACCCTAAAAACTACAGAACACTTCTGAAAGAAGTTGAGGAAGACACAAGAGATGGAAAAATATTCCATACTCATGGATTGGAAGAATTAATATTGTGAAAATGTCAATGCTACCCAGGGCAATTTACACATTTAATGCAATCCCTATCAAAATACTATGGTCTTTCTTCAGAGTTGAAACATATCATCTTAAGATTTGTGTGGAATCAGAAAAGACCCTGAATAGCCAGGGGAATAGAAAAGAAAACAAAAGAAAAACAAAGCCAGCGGCATCACAATGCCAGATTTCAAGTTGTACTACAAAGCTGTGATCATCAAAACAGTATGGTACTGGCACAAAAACAGACACATAGATCAGTGGAACAGAATAGAGAACCCAGAAATGGGCCTTTAACTCTGTAGTCAACTAGTATTTGACAAAGCAGGAAATATTATCTACTGGAGAAAGGACAGTCTCTTCAATGAATTGGTGCTGGGAAAATAGGACAGCCACGTGCAGAAGAATGAAACTAGACCCTTCTCTTACACCATTCACAAAGATAAACTCAAAATGGTTGAAAGATCTAAATGTGAAACAAGAATCCATCAAAATCCTAGAGGAGAACACAGGCAACACCCTTTTTGAACTTGGCCACAGCAACTTCTTGCAAGATACATCTATGAAGGCTAGGGAAACAAAAGCAAAAATGAATTATTGGGACTTCATCAAGATAAAAAGCTTCTGCACAGCAAAAGAAACCATCAACACAACTAAAAGACAACATACAGAATGGGAGAAGATATTTGCAAATGACATATCAGATAAAGGGCTAGTTTCCAAGATCTATAAAGAACTTATTAAACTCAACACCAAAGAAACAAACAATCCAATCATGAAATGGGCAAAAGACATGAACAGAAATTTCACCAAAGAAGACATAGACATGGCCAACAATCACATGAGAAAATGCCCCGCATCACTTGCCATCAGGGAAATACAAATCAAATCCACAATGAGATACCACCTCACACCAGTGAGAATGGGGAAAATTAACAAGGCAAGAAACAACAAATGTTGGAGAGGCTGTGGAGAAAGGAGAACCGTCTTGCATTGTTGGTGGGAAGTGAACTGGTACAGCCACTCTGGAAAACTGTGTGGAGGTTCCTCAAAGAATTAAAAATAGAAGTGCCCTACAACCCAGCAATTGCACTGCTGGAGATTTACCCCAAAGATACTGATGCAGTGAAATGTCCGGACACCTGCACCCCAATGTTCACAGCAGCACTGTCCACAATAGCCACACTGTAGAAGGAGCCTCAGTGTCCATTGACAGATGAATGGATAAAGAAGCTTTGGTCTATGTATACAATGGAATATTACTCAGCCATTTGAAATGACAAATACCTACCATTTGATTCAACATGGATAGAACTGGAGGTTATTATGCTGAGTGAAGTAAGTCAATCAGAGATGGACAAACATTATATGGTGTCATTCTTTTGGGTAATATAAAAAAATAGTGAAAGGGAATAAAGGGGAAAGGAGAGAAAATGAGTGGGAAATATCAGTGAGGATAACAGAACATGAGAGACCTAACTCTGGGAAATGAACAAGGGGTGGTGGAAAGGGAGGTGGGTAGGGGATTGGAGTGACTGGGTGATGGGCACTAGGGGGGCACTTGACAGGATGGGCACTGGGTGTTATGCTATATGTTGGCAAACCGATCTCCAATAAAAACATATACAAAAAAAAAAGAAAGAAAGAAAGAAAGAAAGAAAGAAAGAAAGAAAGAAAGAAAGAAAGAAATAATAAATAAATAAATAAATAAATAAATAAATAAATAAATAAATAAATCCAGGTGAATTTTTGTATTAAAATTTCTGTGAATATAATGCTATTTGTGAATACTGATAGATTTTTTTCTTTTTCTTCTCAGTATAGCTCTGTTTTCCTTATGTAAATATAAAACATAAGACTTCTCATATAATGCAGAATAAATGTCATAAAATTATTTGTTTCTGATGTAATATCAGATAATTTACTGGGCATTTTTGGTAGCTACTATTATCTGTTTAAAGAAGTCCTTTTTATTTCAAATTGGTTTATGTTTCTATCCTGAATAGTTCTTGAATTATATGAGTCATGTATTTTTGTTCTTTCTAATCTCTAATGGTACACTGTACCACTCTCAGTGGTACAACAGTAAACGTTTTCACCTAATTAACATTTTACCTAAATTATATTTTTAAAAAAATTCTCTTAAGTAATGTCTGCACCCAACATGGTGGATACAAACATCACAACCCCAAGATCAAGAGTTGCTTGCTCTAGTGACTGAGCCCGCAGCTGCCCCCTACCTATAATACATTTAAATTGTAATATAATATAATCATAATTCAGAAATATTTATACTCGGATAATAATGATTTCATAAAAATTTGATACAAGTATAGATCTTCTTGATGAACCAAAGGCAGAAGATAATAACTAAAAAGCAATTAAAATCAAATTAGTTCTAGGGATAAGTTTGATTTATCTTATTCAAAAATATTTATTAAATTGAAATTCTAGCTTCTTGACATGCTTTATGAGTTATGTTTTACTCTAGAAATTCAAATGTTACTGTAACATTCTCACTTTTTAAAAAAATGAGCCATAAACATGCAAACAAGATTTTCTCTTTTATAGCATCTTAAACATTGTGTAATTCATACCACAGAAGTGGGGAAAACTATCATTAATATACCATTTTTTATTGTAGAGAAACTTTTTAATAGAAAACTAAGAAAATTCTAAACTGTTCCCTTAATGACTGCTGAAGAAAAACAAATTCACCTCCTTGACTCTAAGATAAATTAATCAGCCCTTGAGTGTTCTGCTTTTTGTAAAGGACTTTTCATTAAAAAAAAAAAGAAAAAAGATGCATGCAATGTTCTGTAAAAGACACTTCTTTCAGTTTTCAAATTATTATGAGCACCTCTTCTTACTTTGCTTTAAATTTCTTTGTCAGCCAATAGAACTTTGCACAAAGGTTGGTAAATTCTGTAATCCTCACTGTACAGTGTAATAGAGACTGGCCATGTAAGGCTGTTGAGTACCTGAAGTACAGCTAGTAGGACTGGGGAGCTGAATTTTAGATTCGACTTAATTTTAATTAATTATAATTTAAGTTTAAATCACCATGTGTTGCCAGTGGCTACCATAAAGTATAGCCCAAACTGACATATTTATTTATTGTTTGCCTATATATGTTTTTTCTTCCCTCCAGTAAAATTTATATTTCATAATGGGGCTTTTGTCTTTTTTTGGTGGTTGTTTGGTATTGTAACCCAATTGTTTAGAAAGGTGGCTGTTACATGGTTATTTTTGTATCCTATACTTTGAAAATAATAGAAATTCAAAAGTTTTTTTTTTCAATTTAAATAAATAATGTAGTCTTTTTCAAGCAAGAGTTAAAGAAATTTTATGTTTTAAAAGCCCATTAGGTCAGGTTGCCATAATATAAAATTAAAATGTTCCAACTGGAGGGTATTATGCTGAGTGAAGTAAGTCAGTCGGAGAAGGATAAACATTATATGTTCTCATTCATTTGGGGAATATAAATAATAGTGAAAGGGAATATAAGGGAAGGGAGAAGAAATGTGTGGGAAGTATCAGAAAGGGAGACAGAACGTAAAGACTGCTAACTCTGGGAAACGAACTAGGGGTGGTAGAAGGGGAGGAGGGCGGGGGGTGGGAGTGAATGGGTGACGGGCACTGGGGGTTATTCTGTATGTTAGTAAATTGAACACCAATAAAAAATAAATTTAAAAAAATGTATCAGTGACTGGTCCATACTTCTGATGAGATCTAGCATCAATCTAAGTAGGAAAGTCATCCTTTGGGATAGAAAAGGAAGTAGAAAACAAAACATAATTTTTACATCTGGGTTAAACCCAGAGTCAAGAATTAATCAGACATTCCAAACAAAATATCAGTTGAAGGAGATTAACCAAGCAGTGAAAACTGCACAAGGCTACTAGAAGAACTGCAAAACTAAACAACAACAACAAAACATTTGGGGATGCCAGGGTGGCTCTGCAGCTGAGTGTCTGCCTTCACTCAGGGCATGATCCCAGGATCCGGGATCCTGTCCTACATTTGCTCCCTATGAGGAACCTGCTTTTCCTTCTGCCTATGTTTCTGCCTCTCTCTCTGTGTCTCAAGAATAAATAAATTTAAAACAAAACAAAACAAATATTTGAAGGGTGGACAGAAAACAGTTGGAGGATTTTCCCCAAGTTGCTTAAGAAATAAAGGCAGACACTTGTGAGTGTATAGATTCAGTATTACTGACTATATAATATATGACATCAAAATATGACATCAGGGATCCCTGGGTGGCGCAGCGGTTTGGCGCCTGCCTTTGGCCCAGGGCGTGATCCTGGAGACCCGGGATCGAATCCCACATCGGGCTCCCGGGGCATGGAGCCTGCTTCTCCCTCTGCCTGTGTCTCTGCCTCTCTCTCTCTCCCTGTGTGACTATCATAAGTAAATAAAAAAAAATATGACATCAAAATCTAGCATCATAAAACATAATCATGCTCTTATTCTCACAATTTAGGGGTCAAGAAATTGGGCAGGACTCCACAAAGATGGTTCATCTCTACTTTACAAAGACTGTGTCTCTGACTAGGGTAGCTTGGGTGGTTGTAGATAGCAGGAAGAGCTGAGAACTAAGCAAGCATTTCTCTGTGCCTCCCTCCCCCCAACACACACACACACACACACACACACACACACACACACACACACACAGCCTCAACCATAGGTTAGGCTTCCTCACAGCATGAAGGCCTCAGGTCAATCAGACCTCTACATGGTGGCTCTTCCTGTGACCAATATTGTTATAGCATTATTTTTGTAGCTTTAAAGTTGAGTCTAGATTCTAGGGAGGGCTCAGACCTCACCCTTCATTAGAACTAGGGTCACAGTTTTTATGTCTATTTTTAATCTTTCACAGAGTAAAGTAGCCTTCATCCATGAATGGGTGCTCAACTAACTGTGAAGGATTGTTTGCTTTTTTAGAGAGCCACCTTTTACTGTGCTTAATGTAATCATGCCAAGGAAATCTACCAAACTGTCTCCAAAAAATAACTAACTGAAGTGTCTAACTTTGGACATATATGTTGCTCACTTTAGTAGGATGACACAAAATTAGTATGGTATAAAACTGATGAAGTGATATGAAACCTTGGAACTCTCAAAAAAATTCAGTTCAGAAAATGTATTATTTTGCCATATGAGTTCAGCCACTCTGTACTTTTGCATAGGTTCACATCCCAATGTTAAGTCTACTAGATGTCTAGTCTAATAAACAAAATGTGACCATAAATTTACACTATATTGCTTTCTCTTCTTATCCCAGAATACCACCAAACAGTCTCATAAAAATCCATAATTCCCTTTTCTATGTCTTAATATCAGAAAAATGATAGAAATGCATGGAGAGGTGAAGAATTTACATTTAAATGCATTATCAAGAATTAAGCTTTGTACCCAATTCCTTTACTCTTCATAGCTCAAACTAAATTTTCTTTTAACTTTTTACCTGTTTTTAATTACTAGGTTGTATGCTAGGTAGAATAATGGCTCTGAAAGATATCAATACACTAATCCCTGAAACTTATAAATTCTTCACAGCAAAATAGACTTTGAATACAGTATTGAGTATCTTGAAATTGATGATTTATCCTGGATTATCTAGGTGTGTGCAAACCATTTCCAAGGGTGCCTATATAAGGAAGGTGAAAGGGTCAAAGGCCAACAAAGAAATGTAATGACCCAGAAAATGTCAGAGTGAGGTCACTGTTGAAAGGGTGTCACAAGCCAATGAAAAAGGCAAGTACATGGGCCTTCTTCAAGAGCTTCCAGAAAGAATTGAGCCCCCTATATATCATGATTTTAGCCCAGGAAACCAGATTCTGGACTTCTAACCTCCAGATCTATACATTAAGAAATTTTATTATTTCAAGCCACTAAGTTTGTGGAAATTTGTTATAGCAACAAGAGGAAATGAATTCACAACCAAATTATTTGTCCTGTAGTCTGCAACATTTTTAAGATTGTGAGGGAAAGACTATTAAATATGACAATGGAACAACAGTGGAAACCTGGGAATGTCCTTGTCAAAGTGGAATGAATGTTTATCTACAAAGCTACTTTATCTTTGCTTAGAGTTGAGTTAACTTTCTTGGTAACTGCCTTCCCATATATAGTATTGAACAGCCTTAAATGAACTAATACAATGTTTATTTGAGCATAGAAACTTCCTGAAAGTGTACAGGTATAAAGCACTCTTGAACTTTGAGCTTCCTGATCACCTTTTGCTAAGGATTATTCTCCTTGAAGGCCATCTCTTAAGAAACTTGGCCATAAGCAAAGAATTCTAAAGTGATTACTACATCAAGGCCAAACAAAACAATATAATCCTACCAAAAACACATAACCCAATTCTAACCATGAGGGAAACTTCACACAAATCCCTACTGGGAGACATTTCACAAAATACCTGAGCAGTAATCCTGAAAATTGTCAAGCCTTCAAAAACAAGGAAATTCTCAAAAGGTGTCACAAAGAAGAGTAACCTAAGGAGATAGGACCACTAAATTTAAGGTGGCATAAAGATAAGATCCCAGAACAGAGAAAGAGCATTAAGAAAAACTGAGGAAATCTGAATAAAGGATAGACTTTAGTTTAAAATATTGTAAAAGGGGCACCGGGGTGTCTTAGTGGTTGAGTGTCTGCCTTTGGCTCAGGTCATGATTCTGAGTTCAAGTCCTGGATTGGACTTCCTGCAGAGAGCCTGCTTCTCCCTCTGCCTGTCTCTCTCCTCTCCCTCTGTGTCTTTCATGAATAAGAAAAAAGAAAACTTAAAAAAAAAAAAATAATGCAAAAATATTGGTTAATTAACTGTAAGAAATGTACCATATTAACATAAGTTGTTAATAATAGGGAAAACTGAGCATGAGGTATATTAGAGCTCTCTGTACTACCTTTAATATAATTCTGTAAAACTAAAAATATTTATTTTAAAACTCCATAATACATATAATTTGAAGCATTTTAATTTAAATATTATAGGAACACTAAAAATGCAATAATGGAACATAATGCTTGGGAGATATATGTCTATAGATTTTTTTATTCTACTGCAAATAAATTTCGAATTTGTGTTTTTTACAATCTGTATATTTCTTCTTCATTAAGATGATATTATTGATCAAGATAACTTTTATTTTCCCTTCTAGATCTGACTTACTGTGACTTTATGACATATCCAAATGTTGAAGACCCATCATTTAAAGACAGTAGTCTTTCATATATAGAGAAAATCATTTGTTTTCTGTATACACATTCATGTATATTAATAGAGCATATATACACTTGGCCATTGTATTTAGTTTCTCAACAATTTTAACTTGATATATTGAGACACTCAATCTATAACCTCTAGGAGGAACTCACTTCCAGCAATCTCTTTACAAAATACACACAAACACTCAATGACTCAGGTACTCACTTTGGCATACTCATTCATTCACTTCCTTCTGTAGACTCCACTCAGAGGTATATGCTTATAGAGAAAACTATCTGTTTTACTCTGTGCGGGAGCTTCAGGTGAAGTAGATATGGGCCTATCCTAGGCTCTTTTTTTCAAAGTCTGGATATATTTCCTTCTTCAACAAGAAACCGTGTTTTATATGTGACACAGAGATAAAGGAGCCAAAACTAGCTATTTTATTTTTATCTTATGTATGACAAGATTTCATAAAGGGTTTGGGACTAAGGTCTTGTTGTAATGCATAGTGTGGATTCACTTGGGATGTGCCAAACTTATACTTCTCTCAGGAAGTTTTGATCCCAGTAGGTAGCTTATCAAATAATTGGGGTCTTAGTCATCATTTTGTCTTTCCATAACAGCCAAGACTAGCATTTTCTATCTGGTAATATTTGCAATACAGAATATTTTTAATAATCATATTTAAAGAAAAATAAGGCTTATAAAAGAAAATGAAGGGAATTTTATCCACAAATGTGATTTTTTAATAAAACCTTCTACAGTTACTGTCATACCTATATGTTGCATTTAGTCTTATTATATATATATTTTAAACGATTTTATTATCTATTCATGAGAGACACAGAGACATAGGCAGAGGGAGAAGCAGACTCCATGCATGGAACCCAATGCAGGACTCCATCCCAGGACTCCAGGGTCATGCCATGAACCAAAGGCACACGCTTAACCACTGAGCCACTCAGGTGTCCCTAGTCATATTATGTATTGATACCTTCATACTTTACCCATAGAAAAGTAACTTGGATCCTGAATAACTTAAGAATATTAGGAATTACAGGACCTTGGTAACCTAGAAGCTTGAGGGACTACCCCGATAGATCAAGAGTAAGTCTGAATAGTGCAAGTCCTAGAGAACTCTTCAGAGAACTATCAATTATTGGACAACACGAAGAAAGATTTACCTTGACCCCATTAATGTCTCAGTCTTGGTATTCCATCAAGAATCTGAGGGGGAGCTATATATTTGAACTGAGCCTTCTCAATTGTCTTTTCAGGTCTTACTGTTGATTTTTTTAAGGTAGTATACAAACGAGGGTGTTTGAAATTATTAGTCACTTTATTTTATACTCAAGTGCAGGCATGTGTATGTATGAAGATATGTACAGAAGACTATGAAAAAAAATAAAGAAGAAGAACAGGAGTATATAGCATAGACTGCCTAGGGAAAGAGAGTGAAAGAAAATGCTGTCCATGAGTAAAATCAATTTATGTAAAATTATATATGCTGGTGTGAATGTGTTTCTATAGAAGATTATTTTGAAAACCTGTTAAAAGTTTTTCTTTCAGCTTATGTGGAGTCTATTTTTCAGTGAAAAAGTTACTAGGCATAACATATGTCATATATGCATACTTTAATAACAAAGAATATACTAGATATCCTATATGTAAATATATACACTTGTATAACTATGAATAAGAAAAAAAGGGAAAGCATGCATATTTGGCTATTAACATTGGCTATATCAATTAGGGGGTAAATAGAAGCAGAGAAAGATAATTAGCTTAACCTTTATACATTTTGTAATGTTTCACTTGTTGAAAGAAGCCCATATTCTTGTGATATGTGGAAAAGATAAATAAAAATTTTTATTGGTGAAGATTAATATGAAACAATGTTCCAGATAGAAATCATGTTAAAAATATATCACAAAACAATCTGTATGGTAATTTCCATTAAAAAAAACAGTGTGTGTATTTGTGTGTGTAGCTAAGTAAAACTTTCTATTGTCTCAGAATTGTGCCTAAGACAAAAAGCTAAGTTCAAAAGTTGCTAAGTATACATTTTCTACATTCACATAACCAACAATGAACTAATGACAACTGGGACCTGACATCTTTAGCAGTCAGGGGTGACAAAACCTGATGAACAAATAGAAGATGGGAGATGAAGAAGCATTTCAGTGTAAGATGATGACCTTTCTTTTTTACTCCGAGGAACTAGGGTCATTGATCTGCCTATGTTGAGAGACAGGGACCAAAGCTTTGGATCAATTTTGAGTTTGCATGATAATTCCCCAATTATAATGTACTAGTAACTAAAGGCACCTGCAAAGTATGTGATCAAAGTAAGGTGCCAATGATGAAGTGCTTCCCAGTAACAAAGGATGATGGGAGTTGTATGTGAGGAGAAGTGAGTATGAAGGTTCGTTTAAATGCTATATTTCTTGTAATTGTTAGGAAAAATAAAGCCACTTATTGTTATAAGTTTAATAATTATCGATTTCAAATACATATATCTAAATGGCTAGAAGGATATACGTTACTGTGGTAATGATGGTTACATCTGGTTGGTAGAGTCATGGAAGAGACTTCTTATTTTTGTTTATGTGAATATTTTACATTTACTACTAGAATATGATTTTAAACACAATAGAATCTTAAAAATACTTCTTACATATAACACAAAAAACACTTCTAACAACCTATCTGTTATCAGTTTACTACCTAATATAATTTAATCTGATTTTTATGTAGAATTTCTGGAAATTTTTAAGGACTACAACACTGGCTTCAGATGGTAACTATTGGCTCAGCAGAGAAAGAGATGCTACTTTTAACTCTTTTTTTTTTTAATAGCTTTCTCATTTGTGCATCCATTTAACAAAGATTCATTAGGACCTCTTGTGCCAAGACTACTTAGACGCAGGTTTCTTCTATACTAGCCACCATATTATCTCTCATCTTCTTGGGCCCAAACTAGGAAACTTGTGTTAGAAAACTCTCAGAAATTGGAATCATTTTCCTCATGACATCTTAAAGCATCCTCCAGAAAGGGTATAATAAATAAGTGAACATCTATCCAACAAAATCACACCATCAGCCCTTCTCCTTCCACTCTGCTAAGCAGACCTTCATCATGTGATATGATTCTTAGCTTTAGGGGGTGTGCCAATCATTCCTAATGCTGTTCATTCCTGGGGACATTTGGTTTCTCCTAACACTAATATAAATTTAAAATTGATCTCTTTCACCTCTGAAAAATGTAAGTTTCTTTTTATCTAGCACATACCTTTATTGTATATGAAATAATGCATACAGACAATTATTACTGTATGTGTTGAAACTCCATCTCCTTTTAAAACCCACATAAGTGTTTTGAGGTATTATTTCTATAGCTAAGTAGAACTAATGATCTTTTATTCTACTTTTTTTAATGACGTTTAAAGATAACTAAAACATGAACATGAGATCCCTGGGTGGCGCAGCGGTTTAGCGCCTGCCTTTGGCCCAGAGCACGATCCTGGAGACCCAGGATCAAATCCCACGTCGGGCTCCGGGTGCATGGAGCCTGCTTCTCCCTCTGCCTGTGTCTCTGCCTCTCTCTCTCTCACTGTGTGCCTATCATAAATAAATAAAAATTAAAAAAAAAATACAACATGAACAGATTTACAAAAGAGAATATGGCTAAGTATACATCAAAATTATTCATTCATGGATATTTGTGTTTAAAGTATTTACAATATATTGCACAAATATGCTGATTCATTTATGTCAGATAAATTAAAATATCTATTAAAGTAATTATTAATTCTTGGTAAATATTGTAATGTTACACGCTTATATATAGACTCAATTCTTTACAATAAATTACTGGATAGTCCAGTTGGATCTGTATTTTCTGACATCATTTCTTACTCTGTCTTGGTTTTAAAAAATGAAATACTCCTTATTCATTTAGAAATTGAATGTCAGCCAAAAGATGTTTTTATTGACTATTAAAAAGGATTCTAAGAGGAAAAAAGTTTTGAGCCAATGAAACTCTAATGGCCATTTTCATTATGGTTTTGCTTAGTAAACATATCACCAAATCATCACTTAAATGTAACCACATAATCTGAGAAATTATCTCAATTATAACACAGTTTTTTTTTTGTTGGATAAGATAGGAGTAGGGTCATGCAAATAAGTTATATTTCTGTAGCACTGATTCCAAAGAAGGCAAATTATTACAATTTCAATTATTGAAATCTTTATATTTTACAGATTCTTTTTCAAATGTTATTAATAACTCAATTTTATTGCCTTTAGTTGTTGATTTTCTAAAATATATGATGTAGTTTCACTGACTACAATGTGGTAAATTCATCTAAATTTTGTTTTCCATAATAGTTCTGCCCTTTCCACAGCTCAGAGGGCATGTTTTCTGTGAGATAGAGAATGATGTCATTTTATGCAGAGAATAATTTACCACCTGCTAGAAGGAGGAGGCATATTGTGGCAGCTGCATCACTGATTTGAAAAAGCAGCAAAATATAAGTGTATAGATGAGCATGTCAGTGTAATGGGTGGGGAAGTGTAACATGCTTTCCCCAACAACAGCTGGAAGATTATACTGAGCCTAAAATAGTATCTTTTGGCTTCAAACCAAGTGTTTCTATCACTAGTACTATACAGAGCAAAAACACTACTCATAAATGAATTCCATATTCTGTTTACAGAAGCAGCATTTTCACTGCAAGGCATATTGGATATTGGTGGAGATGGTGGGAAGCAAGGAAAATATATGCTTTATGACCTTATTCATTTTCATATAGGACTCAAATATTCCAACAAATAAGCAGGAAATAATAGCTCTCAAATTCTTACTGCTGCCCTTTAAAAATTGACTCTGCATAGTATGGATTTTTTTGTTTTGTTTTTAAAGAAATGTGGAGTCTCCTTTGGAGCTTTGTAAATTGCCAGAAATAACTTCAGAAATAATCAGTCTCTAAATAACAAAAATAATCAATTATGAATGAAAAGAAAGCTGTGTGTTCATAACCATTTAATAAATAGATGAGTTTTTACAGCAAATATAATATAAATATATGAATATCTATAAATATTTTTTCTTATGCAGCTTGTAAACAATGGCTAATGTAGAAATTTTCACCTAGAAAACATTACAGGGTGTTCTTCTTCTATTGTATTTAAGAATAGAGAAAACGACAGCATCTAAGGCATGCCATTCTTTTGCAACACATGGATAGGTGTCCCCAGTCACCTCTACAATGGCAACAAACATTTTATATTCACTATCAATTATTTAATCAGTAACACCTTAAATGACATATTTAAAAAGTAACACATGGAATTATACTTTAAAATATAATGTTTTCTTCCATGATGTTTCATTGACTTCCAATATAAAAACTTTCCACAATTACCACTACAATTTAAGACACTTTATAAGGAGGATTGTTTTTTTTAAAATATTTTTTTATTTATTTATTTATGATAGTCACAGAGAGAGAGAGAGAGAGGGGGGCAGAGACACAGGCAGAGGGAGAAGCAGGCTCCATGCACCGGGAGCCCGACGTGGGATTCGATCCCGGGTCTCCAGGATCGCGCCCTGGGCCAAAGGCAGGCGCCAAACCGCTGCGCCACCCAGGGATCCCAGGAGGATTGTTTTTTAAACATAAACATTTTAAAATATTAGATTCTTTTTTCCCTATTGGTAGAATGTTGACCATTTAGGTAAAGGTTAAATTTATTTAAAGCTGGGCTCACATAGGAGGTTATTACGGGATTAATTTTCTATCAGTGTTTAAACTTGATATTTTAGTAGGAAATCACCTGTTTAGTAAGTGACATTTTTCTAGTGTTCCTTGAATCAGATATTTTCGTTAAAAATTTCTCTGTTTTATGCCTGTTTTATGGCGTATTGAAAAATATGCATTAAAAGAAAATGTAATCTTCTGCTACCAGACATTTTAATAATGGATAGTTCAGCCATTTGAAATCTCTGAAGAATTTTCTGTCTTAACAAAGCCTGTGGTCATTTTGATTTAGTTTAGAATAAATCCTTATTGCCTAATGATCTATTAGTCATTTTGTCAGTTTTAAAGCAGGTCCACAAATCAAACTTTCACAATTCTCCTACCATCAAGAGGTAAGTTCTCTTTCTCCTTTTCTTGAATTTCAGTGAACATGTGACTTTCTTGTTGGATAGATAATAGTGGAAGTGCAACTATGTGTCTTCTAAGGATAAGTTCTCAAGGTGATACAGAATCCTCTTGGTTCTCTGGGATACTTAGTCTTGGTGATACCACCGAGAATGTAAGCATTCTTCCTATCTTAATATTGAAGTTCTAGAAAAGGTGCCCTGTAGAAACATTAGTCAACAGTCCCAAAGAATAAATATCTTCAACTGCTAGGCATGTGAGTGAGCCATAATAAATATCCAACCTAAAGAAGCCTTCAGATAACAAGACCCCACTTACCATCAGACTGAAACTCCATGAAAGAACCCAAATGAGGGGCACCTGCATGGTTCAGTGGTTGAGCATTTGCCTTTGACTCAGGTCATGATCCCGGGGTCCTGGGATCAAGTCCAGCATCAGGGTCCCCGCAGGGAGCCTACTTCTCCCTCTGCCTATGCCTCTGTCTCTCTATGTGTGTCTCTCATAAATAAATAAATCTTTAAAAAGAGAAAAAAGTGAGAACTGTCTAGCCATGCTGTTTTGAAATTCCTGACCCAAAAATTGTAAGCAAAACCAAATCGTTTTCTTTTAACTGCTAAATGTTGGGTTAAATTGTTTTTCATCTATAATAATTGCCATAGACATTAGGTTTTCATTATCTATCTGGGATGAAAGGTCTTATTAATTAGACAGATTTTGATGAACATTACTCTCCTCTGTCATGGTACTATACCCAGGTAGATACCCCATTAGGACTATCCTTAAATTGTTTAATGCTTGAGCCACTGATAGAAAAGTGAAAAAAAAAAATCCTGTTGCCTGAAAAAAGTACAGAATCTGGGGCACCTGGGTGGCTCAGTCTGTTGCACATCTGACTCTTGATTTTAGCTCAGGTCTTGATCTCAGGGTCCTGAGTTCAAGCCCCATCTTCGGCTCCATGCTAGGCATGGAGTCTACTTAAAAAGAGAAGGAGGAAGAGGAGGAGGAAAGAGAGAGAAGAAGAAAGAAAGAAAGAAAGAAAGAAAGAAAGAAAGAAAGAAAGAAAGAAAGAAGAAAGAAAGAAAGAAAGAAAGAAAGAAAGAAAGAAAGAAAGAAAGAAAGAAAGAAAAAAAAAGAAACTAAGAAGAGGGTCTCTGCCCACAGGCTGCAGAAGTACTCTATCTTTGGTCTGGTAATAGTACTAAATCATGAAAGAGTCATTTCACTGATTGCTGTGGAATATGAAAGCACACAAATATTGTAGGCCAAATTAACAACAGATAAAAAGGTTTACTGGAGTTGGTGCTTTTATCATCTTTGTGAATGTTAAGAATGAAGAGTGTATCTGCCTCAGTAGTCACTGCCCCCTCAACTTCTTTGTGTAAATCTACGTTTTCTTGCTACTGGATGGATACTGCATCAATGCCACATCCTTGGCTTCTGCTCTTCTCAACTTATCACAGACAATTCCACTGAAGAGTTTTCACATTGAGGACTGCTCCAATTCCCAGATAAACTCTGAAATGGACAGATTTTTACCCTTCAAAATCCAGGACCTGTTTACTGATTTATGCTCTCTAGCATGTCTCAGACAATTTTGCAGCTAATAAGACCCAAGGTGCACTGCCTCTTGAGAATGTTCTAGATTGGAGGAGGGGCAAGATGGCGGAAGAGGAGGGTCCCCAAATCACCTGTCCCCACCAAATTACCTAGATAACCTTCAAATCATCCTGAAAATCTACGAATTCGGCCTGAGGTTTAAAGAGAGAACAGCTGGAATGCGACAGTGAGAAGAGTTCGGGCTTCTATCAAGGTAGGAAGACGGGGAGGAAAAAAGAAATAAAGAAACAAAAGGCCTCCAAGGGGGAGGGGCCCCGCGAGGAGCCGGGCTGAGGCCGGGGCGAGTGTCCCCAGGACAGGAGAGCCCCGTCCCGGAGGAGCAGGAGCTGCACCGACCTTCCCGGGGGAAAGGGGCTCGCAGGGAGTTGGAGCAGGACCCAGGAGGGCGGGGATGCCCTCGGGCTCCCGGGGACACTAACAGACACCTGCGCCCCGGGAGAGTGCGCCGAGCTCCCTAAGGGCTGCAGCGCACACACGCATTGACCCGGGGGCAGCTTGGAGGGGCTCCGGGGGCGGCTCCGCGGAGGGGGCTGCCCGGCCGGGAGCGCGAATCCAACAGGGCAGACTGGGAGCACAGGGTGCCGGGACACAGCCCAGGATCCGGCCTCCCCCCGGGACAGGCAGAGGCCGGGAGGGCCCAGGACAGCGAGGACGCTCCTGCCCGGAGCTGAGCAGATCAGCGGCCCCGCCCCGGAGCCTCCAGGCCCTGCAGACCGAGAGCTCTGGAGCTACTGCGGGAGCTGACTCCAGGGCTCCAGAGCTGGCCCCGCCACTGTGGTTGTTCCTTCTGGGGCCTCACGGGGTATACAACCCCCACTGACCCTACAGTGGCCTCATAGGATAAAGAGCTTAAACATCTTTCACTGAACGTACACTAGGCAGAGGGCTGAGCAGCTCCCCCAAGTGCTAACACCTGAAAATGAGCACAAAAGGCCCCTCCCCCAGAAGACCAGCTAGAGGGACAAGTTCCAGGGGAAGTCAAGGGACTTAGTGTATACAGAATCAGAAGATACTCCCCCATGGTTATTGTTTTTTGTTTGTTTGTTTGTTTTTGTTTCTGTTTGTTTTTTTTTCTTTTTGATTTCTGATGGCTTCCACCACCCCTTTTTTCCCTTTCTTTCCTTTTCTTTCTCTTTTTCTTCTCTTTTTTCCTTTTCTTCTTCCTTTTTTATTTTTTCTTTTTCTCTTTTCTTTCCTTCTTTCTCTCCTCTCTTCTGCTCCTTTTCCCAATACAACGTGTTTTTGGCCACTCTGCACTGACCAAAATGACTAGAAGGAAAACTTCACCTCAAAAGAAAGAATCAGAAACAGTCCTCTCTCCCACAGAGTTACAAAATCTGGATTACAATTCAATGTCAGAAAGCCAATTCAGAAGCACTATTATACAGCTACCGGTGGCTCTAGAAAAAAGCATAAAGGACTCAAGAGACTTCATGACTGCAGAATTTAGATCCAATCAGGCAGAAATTAAAATGAATTGAATGAGATGCAATACAAACTAGAAGTCTTAACGACGAGGGTTAATGAGGTGGAAGAACGAGTGAGTGACCTAGAAGACAAGTTGATGGCAAAGAGGGAAACTGAGGAAAAAAGAGACACACAATTAAAAGACCATGAAGACAGATTAAGGGAAATAAACGACAGCCTGATGAAGAAAAACCTACATGTAATTGGGGTTCCCGAGAGCGCCGAAAGGGACAGAGGGCCAGAATATGTATTTGAACAAATCCTAGCTGAAAACTTTCCTAATCTGGGAAGGGAAACAGGCATTCAGATCCAGAAAATAGAAAGACCCCCCCCCAAAATCAATAAAAACCGTTCAACACGTCGACATTTAATAGTGAAGCTTCAAATTCCAAAGATAAAGAGAAGATCCTTAAAGCAGCAAGAGACAAGAAATCCCTGACTTTTATGGGGAGGAGTATTAGGGTAACAGCAGACCTCTCCACAGAGACCTGGCAGGCCAGAAAGGGCTGGCAAGATGTACTCAGGGTCCTAAATGAGAAGAACATGCAACCAAGAATACTTTATCCAGCAAGGCTCTCATTCAAAATGGAAGGAGAGATAAAGAGCTTCCAAGACAGGCAGGAACTGAAAGTGCTGGTTTTAGAACCTCGAAACCAGCTCTGCAAGAAATATTAAGGGGGACTCTTAAAATTCCCCTTTAAGAAGAAGTTCAATGGAAGAATCCACAAAAACAAAGACTGAATAGATATCATGATGACACTAAACTCGTATCTTTCAATAGTAACTCTGAATGTGAACGGGCTTAATGACCCCATCAAAAGGCACAGGGTTTCAGACTGGATAAAAAAGCAGGACCCATCTATTTGCTGTCTACAAGAGACTCATTTTAGACAGAAGGACATCTACAGCCTGAATATAAAAGGTTGGAGAACCATCTACCATTCAAGTGGTCCTCAAAAGAAAGCAGGGGAAGCCATCCTTATATCAGATAAACTAAAATTTACCCCAAAGACTGTAGTGAGAGATGAAGAGGGATACTATCTCATACTTAAAGGATCTATCCAGCAAGAGGACTTAACAAACCTCAATATATATGCCCCGAATGTGAGAGCTGCCAAATATTTAAACCAATTAATAACCAAAGCAAAGAAATACTTAGATAATAATACACTTATACTTGGTGACTTCAATCTAGCTCTTTCTACCCTCGATAGGTCTTCTAAGTACAACATCTCCAAAGAAACGAGAGCTTTAAATGATACACTGGACCAGATGGATTTCACAGATATCTACAGAACTTTACATCCAAACTCAACTGAATACACATTCTTCTCAAGTGCACATGGAACTTTCTCCGGAATAGACCACATACTGGGTCACAAATCGGGTCTGAACTGATACCAAAAGATTGGGATCGTCCCCTGCATATTCTCAGACCATAATGCCTTGAAATTAGAACTCAATCACAACAAGAAGTTTGGAAGGACCTCAAACACGTGGCGGTTAAGGACCATCCTGCTAAAAGATGAAAGGGTCAACCAGGAAATTAAGGAAGAATTAAAAAGATTCATGGAAACTAATGAGAATGAAGATACAACCGTTCAAAATCTTTGGGACACAGCAAAAGCAGTCCTGAGGGGGAAATACAGCGCAATACAAGCATCCATTCAAAAACTGGAAAGAACTCAAATACAAACGCTAACCTTACACATAAAGGAGCTAGAGAAAAAGCAGCAGATAGATCCTACACCCAGGAGAAGAAAAGAGTTAGTTAAAATTCGAGCAGAACTCAACGAAATCGAGACCAGAAGAACTGTGGAACAGATCAACAGAACCAGGAGTTGGTTCTTTGAAAGAATTAATAAGATAGATAAACCATTAGCCAACCTAATTAAAAAGAAGAGAGAGAAGACTCAAATTAATAAAATCATGAATGAGAAAGGAGAGATCACTACCAACACCAAGGAAATACAAACGATTTTAAAAACATATTATGAACAGCTATACGCCAATAAATTAGGCAATCTAGAAGAAATGGACGCATTCCTGGAAAGCTACAAACTACCAAAACTGGAACAGGAAGAAATAGAAAACCTGAACAGGCCAATAACCAGGGAGGAAATTGAAGCAGTCATCAAAAACCTCCCAAGACACAAGAGTCCAGGGCCAGATGGCTTCCCAGGGGAATTCTATCAAAAGTTTAAAGAAGAAACCATACTTATTCTCCTAAAGCTGTTTGGAAAGATAGAAAGAGATGGAGTACTTCCAAATTTGTTCTATGAGGCCAGCAACACCTTAATTCCAAAACCAGACAAAGACCCATCCAAAAAGAAGAATTACAGACCAATATCCCTGATGAACATGGATGCAAAAATTCTCAACAAGATACTGGCCAATAGGATCCAAAAGTACATTAAGAAAATTATTCACCATGACCAAGTAGGATTTATCCCCGGGACACAAGGCTGGTTCAACAGTCCTAAAACAATCAATGTGATTCATCATATCAGCAAGACAAAAACCAAGAACCATATGATCCTCTCATTAGATGCAGAGAAAGCCTTTGACAAAATACAGCATCCATTCCTGATCAAAACTCTTCAGAGTGTAAGGATAGAGGGAACTTTCCTCGACATCTTAAAAGCCATCTACGAAAAACCCACAGCAAATATCATTCTCAATAGGGAAGCACTGGGAGCCTTTCCCCTAAGATCAGGAACAAGACAGGGATGTCCACTCTCACCACTGCTATTCAACATAGTACTGGAAGTCCTAGCCTCAGCAATCAGACAACAAAAAGACATTAAAGGCATTCAAATTGGCAAAGAAGAAGTCAAACTCTCCCTCTTCGCCGTTGACATGATACTCTACATAGAAAACCCAAAAGCCTCCACCCCAAGATTGCTAGAACTCATACAGCAATTTGGTAGCGTGGCAGGATACAAAATCAATGCCCAGAAATCAGTGGCATTTCTATACACTAGCAATGAGACTGAAGAAAGGGAAATTAAGGAGTCAATCCCATTTACAATCGCACCCAAAAGAATAAGATACCTAGGAAAAAACCTATCCAAAGAGGTAAAGGCTCCATACCCTAAAAACTATAGAACACTTCTGAAAGAAATTGAGGAAGACACAAAGAGATGGAAAAATATTCCATGCTCATGGATTGGCAGAATTAATATTGTGAAAATGTCAATGTTACCCAGGGCAATTTACACATTTAATGCAATCCCTATCAAAATACCATGGACTTTCTTCAGAGTTAGAACAAATTATTTTAAGATTTGTGTGGAATCAGAAAAGACCCCGAATAGCCAGGAGAATTTTTAAAAAGAAAACCATACCTGGGGGCATCAAAATGTCAGATTTCAGGTTGTACTACAAAGCTGTGGTCATCAAGACAGTGTGGTCTGGCACAAAAACAGACACATAGATCAATGGAACAGAATAGAGAACCCAGAAGTGGACCCTGAACTTTATGGTCAACTAATATTCGATAAAGGAAGAAAGACTATCCATTGGAAGAAAGACAGTCTCTTCAATAAATGGTGCTGGGAATATTGGACATGCACATGCAGGAGAATGAAACTAGACCACTCTCTTTCACCATACACAAAGATAAACTCAAAATGGATGAAAGATCTAAATGTGAGACAAGATTACATCAAGATCCTAGAGGAGAACACAGGCAACACCCTTTTTGAACTTGGCCACAGTAACTTCTTGCAAGATACATCCAAGAAGGCAAAAGAAATAAAAGCAAAAATGAATTATTGGGACTTCATCAAGATAAGAAGCTTTTGCACAGCAAAGGATACATTCAACAAAACTCAAAGACAACCTACAGAATGGGAGAAGATATTTGCAAATGACATATCAGATAAAGGGCTAGTTTCCAAGATCTATAAAGAACTTCTTAAACTCAACACCAAAGAAACAAACAATCCAATCATGAAATGGGCAAAAGACATGAAGAGAAATCTCACAGAGGAAGACATAGACATGGCCAACATGCACGTGAGAAAATGCTCCTCATCACTTGCCATCAGGGAAATACAAATCAAAACCACAATGAGATCCCACCTCACACCAGTGAGAATGGTGAAAATTAGCAAGGCAGGAAACCACAAATGTTGGAGAGGATGTGGAGAAAAGAGAACCCTCTTACACTGTTGGTGGGAATGTGAACTGGTGCAGCCACTCTGGAAAACTGTGTGGAGGTTCCTCAAAGAGTTAAAAATAGACCTGCCCTACGACCCAGCAATTGCACTGTTGGGGATTTACCCCAAAGATTCAGATGCAGTGAAACACCGGGACACCTACACCCCGATGTTTATAGCAGGAATGTCCACAGTAGCCAGACTGTGGAAGGAGCCTCGGTGTCCATCAAAAGATTAGTGGAGAAAGAAGATGTGGTTTATGTATACAACGGAATATTACTCAGCCATTAGAAATGACAAATACCCACCATTTGCTTCAATGTGGATGGAACTGGAGGGTATTATGCTGAGTGAAGTAAGTCAATTGGAGAAGGACAAACAGTGTATGTTCTCATTCATTTGGGGAATATAAATAACAGTGAAAGGGAATATAAGGGAAGGGAGAAGAAAAAGACTCCTAACTCCGGAAAAAGAAATAGGGGTGTTTGAAGGAGGAGGGGGGGTGGGGGTGAATGGGTGATGGGCACTGAGGTGGGCATTTGATGGGATGAGCACTGGGTGTTATTCTGTATCTTGGTAAATTGAACACCAATAAAAAATAATTTATTAAAAAACAAACAAAACAAAAAAAAAAAAAAAAGAGAAAAGAGCGGAAGACATCAATGAGGCCCTTACCACAAAGATAAGGAATAACATATAAAAAAAAAAAAGAGAGAGAGAATGTTCTAGATTACTGAGATTACCATGTGAGTGTGGCTCCTGTACCCACATACCTGTGTGCTGACCAGTGTGCAAAGCTGGTCTGATGCCTAGATCCTCTGACCTGCAATCTGTTTAGCTTCCTTACTTTCCTTATCCAAGGTCAGAAATTTTATCCAGCAGATCAGCCCATTCCCTTTGGACTGATATTCTGCCCCCCCTCCCTTTTTTTTTTTTGCCATTCCCATCTCCAAAGCTCAATTTTCACTAATACCTCTCATCTATGGGCTAAAAACACCTCCATCTGCCTAGTTTTCAGTGGTATATTTTGTAGTTTGGGGACAAAAAGGGATTTTAGCAGTGTTTTGGTTATGAATTTCTGAGTCCAAAGATGTGGTGAGAGAATATAGTCTTTAAGAAATTGATTCTTCAAAACTTATGATGATTTTTGGGAGCTAGGATAGGATATTATTTAAAAGAATATATTAAATGTGTGATTAAAATGAAAATATTTTCTGTGATGTATAAAGCTGTGTATATTATAGCAAATTTATTAATCGCATCAATCATAGCTCTTATATTTTTATTTTCTATGAATTTCCTTTCTTTGTTTTTAAGAATAGTATATTAAAATCTATGACGTCAGATGTTGATTTATTTCTTCTTTTTATCACTTCTCATTACTTTTCCTATTTCAAGGCTATATCAGGGCCCTATAATGTCACTGTTATTAATAATAAGAATTGATCTATTGTTCCACTGAGAGTATGCATTTTCAATTTTTATTGATTTCTTTTTTACTTTAAAGTCTATTTTATCTGATGTTATATCTGCCAGTCTAGCACTTGTAGCATTTTCTTTTTCATTAAAATACATCTACATCATTACTTTTAAGTATATCTATAGAAAATAATATTGCTGAATTTTTGCAGAGAAGAGTTGATCTGCATATATGTATCTTTTGGTTAGTGAATTAACTCATTTAAAATGATCACAGTTACTTTCATATCAAGATATATCTCTCCTAACTATTTTTAAGTCTTCCTTTTTTCCGGAAGTTTTCCTTTCCAAATTTCAGTGGGAGATCAATTTTTTCCTATTGTTTTAAAAGTTATAAATCGGTATCCCGGGGTGGCTCAGCGGTTGAGCGTCTGCCTTTGGCTCAGGGCATGATACTGGAGACCCGGAATTGAGTCCCACGTCGAGCTCCCTGCATGGAGCCTGCTTCTCCCTCTGCCTGTGTCTCTGCTTCTCATTCTCTCTTTCTCTCTCTGTGTGTGTCTCTCATGAATAAATGGATAAAATCTTTAAATAAATAAATAAATAAATAAATAAATAAATAAATGTTATTAATCTATTTCCTATCTATATTTCTTTAATGTTTTAATCTATTTTATGCTTAATTTTCTAATTGATATCTAAAACTCAGTTGTTTCTATATTTTATTCTCTCATAAGCATGTACCTTTGTAAAATGCAAAATCATAGTTCATTCCATCTTGTCCCTTCCAATCCATCTTATATTGATAAAATCTGGAATTTCAGTTCCAAGTTGACTAATCATGAATCAAGAATGAGAATCATATATATTTTATAGCAGTGCTGTGGAATTTTGAATATACATATGTAGTATATTATTACTACCTGTGCCTTGCACATGATTAATACAAATGTTAGCAATAATGGAATAATTATCATGGATTTTTTTAAATTTATTGCTTAATTATATGGTAAATCTCACTGCTTTAATTCTCAGTAAGTCAGTTTTTCAGATAGTCTTTTAAAGAAAGATCAAGGGGTGGTGATATAGCTAACAGTATTTTCATTTTACATTTAAATGTTATTCTTTCTGGATATAAAACCTATTATTTACTCCATGTAATATAAAATAGATCAATTCATCTATGCCTTCAACTATGTCTTCTTGCAATTATTATTGCAATTGGGAATTTGAATTTTATTTAATGAAACATTTCTCTTTGAACATGTTCTGCTTTTACCTAACTAGAGACTTAGAAACTTCTTTTGGCTTTTGACATTCTTAAATTTTACTATGCTGTCTAAATCTGTTAGCTTTTCCCTGATCTTTTCTATGTAGTATCATGTGGATCTTTACAACCTGAAGATGGATATATTTCTTCAATTTTTAGATACTTTCAGTTATTATTTCTTCAAATACTTCTTGCCTTCATTTTTTTCTCCTTGAAATACTCTTAAAAAATTTAAATTAAAATTCACAGTAATCACAGCAAATATATTAGATTGACAAAAGATTTTAGGGGTGGAAGTAGTATTTCTTATCATTGACAATATTTAGAACTGGCAGTGCACTGTGTTAATATAAAGTGGACCAGGTTTTAGTCAGGTTTATTACTGTTTTAAAATTTTCTCCCTAAACTCTACCTAATTTACCTGAAAAATACAACTACTCCCTTTTTCCTGCTCATGCACCCTGGTTTGACACTGGTCAGGACAATTTGTTTCTGAAAAAAAACTGTGGTAAATGGGCAGGTAATTTATTAACCCTCTTTATTATGCCTTATTAGAGGGGCAAATTTAGTAAATACCATTCACAGTATTCTTTGAATTTAAAGCAAAAGAGAAACTAAGATTATTTAAAAATAGCATAATCTGAAAATGTCTTATGATTTCCAGAAAATTTAAAGCAAAAGCATCTGTGTGTTAAAAAGGCAAAATTTCATATTTTAAATGCATATTATTTTTAATAAGCCAAAGCTCATTGAAATGAATGAGAACTTTGCATTATTTTACCCAAAGCAATTTTATGTAATGAGAAATTCCATGGAGATAGTCTGTTATGGAATTCTTTAGCTCAGTAAATTGTTTCTCTATTTCGTTTGAAATGAGAATTTAAGGAAAGTGAATGCAAATGAAGGTATAACAAGCAAAAACAGTGAACCTGTTGTTAATGATGAGTCATTTTTAAAGTATAGGAAAAATGTAGTTATATGTTCACATAGTCATTTGCAAAAATATCAAACTCTCTATAAATTAAATTATTTAAAAGCCATAGTTGATGATGTATTTATTTTGAGCAATCCTTTTTTTTTAAGTTGACTTTGACTTTAATTCATTTTCTTTTTCCTTTTTGTAGATTTTTTTATTGCAGTTCGATTTGCCAACATATAGCATAATAACCAGTGCTCATTCCTCCAAGTGCCCCCCTCAGTGCCTGTCACCCAGTCACCCCATCCCCCCGCCCGCCTCCCCTTCCAATACCCCTTGTTCGTTTCCCAGAGTTAGGAGTCTCTCATGTTCTGTCTCCCTCACTGACATTTCCCACTCATTTCCTCTCCTTTCACCTATATTCCCTTTCACTATTTTTTATAGTCTCCGAAAGAATGAGACCATATAATGTTTGTCCGTCTCCGATTGATTTACTTCACTCAGCATAATACCCTCCAGCTCCATTCACGTCAAGGCAAATGGTGGATATTTGTTGTTTCTAAAGGCTGAGTAATATTCCATTGTATACATAGACCACAGCTTCTTTATCCATTCATCTGTCAATGGACACCGAAGCTCCTTCCACAGTTTGGCTATTATGGACATTGTTGCTATAAACATTGGGGGGGCAGGTGTCCTGGCGTTTCACTGCATCTGTATCTTTTGGGTAAATCCTCAGCAGTGCAATTGCTGGGTTGTAGGGCAGGTCTATTTTTAATTCTTTGAGGAACCTCCACACAGTTTTCCAGAATGGCTGTACCAGTTTGCCTTCCCACCAACAGTGCAAGAGGGTTCCCCCTTCTCCACATCCTCTCCAACATTTGTTGTTTCCTGTATCGTTAATTTTCCCCATTCTCACTGGTGTGAGGTGGTATCTCATTGTGGTTTTGATTTGTACTTCCCTGATGGCAAGTGATGTGGAGCATTTTCTCATGTGCTTGTTGGCTTTGTCTGTCTTCCTCTGTGAAATTTCTGTTCATGTCTTTTGCCCATTTCATGATTGGATTGTTTGTTTCTTTGGTGTTGAGTTTAAGAAGTTCTTTATAGATCTTGAATACTAGCCCTTTATCTGATATGGGCAATATCAGATTTGCAAATATCTTCTCCCATTCTGTAGGTTGTCTTTTAGTTTTGTTGGCTGTTTCTTTTGCTGTGCAGAAGCTTTTTATCTTAAGTCCCAATACATTCTAGTAATTAAAGTAGAAACCTCATCAGTTGGAAGACATTATACTCTGTCCTCCTAAGTTCATCTTACATTACTGCTGTTTCTGTTCCCTGCCCCTAAACTTATATTTCAGTCACTCCAGACATTTGCTTATCCCCAAAGATGCTATTTCATACTGTCTCTTGATTTATTCTCTTCCCTGTGGAAGGTTCTTCTTTCCCATTACAGAGGCCTGAAAAATAAAGATATGCTTCCATTTTAAATGCTTCAATTTTAAATCTTCTCTTGGCTCCCAAGTATGTGGTTTTTTTTATGGGTTTATAATAGAACCAAGATCAGAATGTGAAAGCATAAAAGGTCTCTCATGAATAGCTACTACTGTGCATGACGATGTGCCCTCCTGGTCAGTACAAGATTGGTGTTGATGCTGTTATATCACAATTTATATTCCACAATGTAGATTTCAACTTTTTTGTCTCATTTGTTACTGTACTTGGGGGGTTGTGTGTGCATACATCTGTGTATAGTTGCTGTTGTTATTGTGTTTGATGCAATTGTTCCTGATTAGCCACTCCACAATACTTATAGATTTATTTCCCCAACCTGATAGGGAACACAGGGAGGTTAATAGGACTTAGAATAGCCAAACACACCTATGATTATGCTGTGTTATCTTAGACTGAATAACACATTAGTAAACCTATCACACATATTTCCTAGTACTTAACACATTATTGGAGTTAATTGGTGTTAGATACTGGATAAACGATAGAAGGGGAGAAGGAAGGAGGAAAAAAACAAGAGAGGGTAGGAAGGAAAATAACCACAATACCATTAAATTATGTGGGCATTATTTTGAAGTCCATTACAATGGAGTTTAGTTTGCATTCCATGTAGAAAATATAATCTGACATTCTGTCATTTCCTTAAAAAAACACAGCATAGAGTATAAACAAGGAAGGGATCAAAAGGAACAAAGAAACATTGTTCTGTATTTTGACTAAAGGCTGTATTCCATTTATTTTCCTCTGAGGTTTATTTCACATTTCTATCTAGGCCACTAGGGATGTATACTACTTTCTATCCCACTTATATTTTCAATGAAATTATTCAAATTCTGCCTTTTTTCTTCTTTCTTTTAACCTATCAGGTAAGTAACAAATTTGTTTCTTTTTCTTTCTGCATGTCATTTTATATTGCCCAACTAGATTAGCCATTAAAATATTTAAGATAAATTTCAGGCATTTGCCAAAAACAGAAGAGCTTTAAAAATGGTATTGCTATAGTTTATTCCCTACACTCTAAATGACAGGCAGGTTTTTATTATGTTGATTTGTTTTGTATCTAAATGATGTTTTGCAACTCTAGAGTTCCCAAATATCTATGTTCACAGTAGTTACAAGTTTATTGTGAATATTTCTCTTTAAACCTAGTTAACCAGTTGTCTCTTGATCCCTTTGAGGGAACTTCAATCCTATTAAAAATGGTTATTATTTTCCTTGGATATTTTTAAGCAGATATAACTATTACATTTTACAGTAATGATACTGATAAACATATTAATTCAGTTATGCTGAATTTCTTTAGCTCCCACACTTTACTTGTTAGGATAATTAGCTTTCCATCCAAACACAAGGCAGAGTTGACCCATCCTATAGCATAATCACTGCCCCAGATGAGCTGGATGGTAAGTAGGAATCGGTCTTCCCCAACCTGAAAATTCAGGGAAAGGATCATGACCCACACATGGAAGGCGTGGCTCTTCAGCACTCCTCAGAATCTTCTTCAACAGCATTACAAATTTTAAGCAACAGGACCTTTGTGGAAGGACCATAGCAGGTGCTTGTCACAGACATATAGACTAAAGAGACACTCATGTAATTGTTTACTATTGGAAATCTGTTTTAAAAAATATTTTATCCTCTTTTGAATTAAGAATTTTTAAAAGAACTAAGATTGGGGCACTTGGGTGGCTCAGTTGGTTAGGAAACCAACTTTAAATCTCAGCTCAGGTTTGTATCTCAGGGTCATAAGGACAAGCCCTATGTTGGGCTCCACACTAAGCATGGAGCCTACTTTAAAAATAATAATAAAATAAAACAAAAAGAACTAAGGTTGTCCTTGCATATCATTCACATAGTTAATGAGAAAAATCCTTTCTTTCAACTTAGCTCTCCATATTTTCTTTTTTTCCAGAGACAAATAAACTCTATATTTTCTCAATTGCCGAAACTCTACCCATGATAGTTTGTTTTTCTGAATATACTACCATCATTTCAATGGAACATGTTATATAAGTAATATGCATTAACTATATGTAGACTAAATACAACACTTTATATTTTCTTGTCAATTAGTGAATTATATTCAGCACCTAAATCTATTTAGAGGCTTGACTGCATTCAAGGAAAACACATTTTGTCCTTCTCCCTTATTTTTTATTTGTCTTTGTTTTTTGTTTTTACTTAAGAGTACTTTGATTATATCTCAATTTTGGCAAAAAAAAAATCCTAATTCTTAGTTAAATTTATTAACTGGTAAATGCATGTGGGACCTGGAGAAAAACACGGTTTTCTACTAACAGATTCAGAAATATTGGGATCTAGCAATGGTGGAGGCAAATGCAGGGGAGTGGTAATATTCTTGGGTCATTTGGTTAATGTGCTTAAAAATGTGTCGTTTTAGATAGATTTTGTATGCAGAAATGTTAAATATCTTTTTTTAAAGTTACTGTGTTTGTTTTTAGGCAAGAATTTAGTTTGATGTTTTATTTTATGGGAGATAAATATTATATATATATAAATTTATTACAAAAATAATAATTGGATTTCTATTTTTAATTTTAAAATATGAGTATTTAACTTAAAATATTGCATGTGTTCTAGAAGTGAGAAAGAGGAATAAACAATGTTTAATTTACCTTTACAGTATAGAAAAGTGCTGTGTCTTTTCCCCCTATTCACTTTTACAATCAGTTTCAGTTTCAATAGCCTTTATATCCTCATTAATATCCAGAGCACACATGCAACTAAATGATCTGCTGAGTTTCCCATAGAGAATCCTCAGTCTCTGATGAGAAATAAGGTAAAAAATAGAGTACTTATCATACTGAAAATGGTCATTGTAGTCACTTTTTATATACCATACATAATAAACTTGCATAATATAATGTAGTAATGTAATGCAATTTCTTCATAATTAGAAATTACATATTATTAAAATAAAAGTTTTTTTTTCTAATTGCCTATGAGTCAATCTCCTAACCGCATATTTTTATGAACTCTGAAGAAAATCTTCCCTTTAGGAAATAATTAAAATACTTTCATTTCCTTCCAAATAATTCTCTAATAAGCTTTTTTAAAAGTTTAAACTCTTAAAAGAAACATCTTAATTTAATCTTTCTGTTGATTTTGGTGTTGAGTTTTACACAGAACATTTCACCTCAGAAAGATAGCCAATTCACATCTCATTGTTAAGCATATACTTTGTAATTCAGATGTTAATTAAAGTCAGTTAACGTCACATAAAAACAATTACCAACTAGAAAGTTGAATTTAAAATGTTCTACCATTAAACAAAAACAATCCAGTACAATTAACATTTTTGTTGACATAAGCAATGTTTCTTGACATTATCATTTTTATTAGATTATAAGACAAAAATGCTATTATTTCCTACCATGTAACTTATTTATAATATCTCTTTCAGGGGATAGAAACAGAGGGGATACTTCCTAATTCATTATATCACTCACTCTGTTATGCTAATAACAAAACCAAACAAAGATGATACAGAAAAACTATAGACTGATATCTCTAATGAACATAGATGCAAAATTTTTAAACAAAATAGTAGCAAATTGAATCTAACAATCTATAAAAAGAATTTTACACCAAAACCAAATGAGATTTATCCTAGGTATTTAAGGCCACCTCAACTTTTAAAAATCAATTAATGTAATCTATCACATCATAGGCTTTAAAAAATTATATGATCACATAAATAGATGCAAAAAAAGCATGTGACAAATCCAGGATCTATGCATGATAAAAATTTTCAGTGACCTAAGAGTAAAGGAGGGAGCTCTTCAACTTGATAAAGATTATCTACAAAAAAACTACAATTAACAAATTAGCATGATATTTAATGGTGAAAAACTGAAGCTTTTCAACTAAGATCAGCTAAAAAGCAAGATGCCTAATCTCTTTTTCTCTTTTTCTATATTACACTGGAAATTGTAGATAATTCAGTAAGACAAGGGAAAGAAATAAATGGTATGCAGATTGAGAAGGAAGAAATAAAACTCTCTTTGCAGACAATATAATCATCTATGTAGATAAATCTATAAGAATTGACAAAACCAAAACAGAATACACTTCTGGAACTATTAAGTGCGTATAGCAAGGTTGGATACAAGATTAATATGCAGAAGTCAATCACTTTCTATATTTCATCAGTAAGCAAATGGATTTTGAAATTAAAAATCCAACACTATGTACATTAGATCTCAAAAAAAAATGAGGAATGCCTAGATAATGAAATCTAACAAAATGCACACATGAACTATATGAGAAAAATTACAAAATTCTGATTAATGAAATCAAAGAACTAAATAAATGGCTAGGTATTTCATGCTCATGGATAGGAAGACTCAATGTTGTCAAGTTGACTGTGTTCCCCAACCAGATCTTTAGATTCAGTGCCATCCCAATCAAAATCCCAGTGAGCTATTTTATGGATATTGGCAAATTGACTCTTAAGTGTATACAGAAGATGACAGACCCAGAAGAACCAACACGATATTGAAGGAGAAGAATAAAATTGGAGGACTGATGCTACTAGGACATACTAAATCTTCAGTAACCAAAACATTGTGGTATTGGTGAAAGAAGAGACAAATAGGTCAGTCAAATGGAATAGAGAGCTCGTAACAAATAGAGACTCTCAAAAATATAGTCAAGGTGATCTTTGACAAAGGATCAAAGGCAATACAATACAAAGGCAAGACTACTTAAAGGTAGTCTTTTCAACAAATGGTCCTAGAACAATGGGATATCCACAGGCAATCAATCAATTCATCAATCTGGACACAGACTTTGCATCCTTCATAAAAATTAACTAAAAATGAATCATAGACCTAACTTTAAA
Organism: Canis lupus baileyi; assembly: GCF_048164855.1. NCBI lineage: Eukaryota > Metazoa > Chordata > Mammalia > Carnivora > Canidae > Canis > Canis lupus. The sequence continues at coordinate 33,693,730 of NC_132838.1, read as the reverse complement.
ATGCAAAATGGGCAGCCCAGTGGTTTAGCACCGCCTTCAGCCCAGGGTGAGATCCTGGAGACCAGGGATCTAGTCCCGTGTCAGGCTCCCTACATGGAGCCTGCTTCTCCCTCTGCCTGTCTCTCTGCCTCTCTCTCTCTCTCGCTCTCTCTCTCTCTATGTGTGTCTCACATGAATAAATAAAATCTTTAAAAATTTTTTTTAAAAACACAAAATTAATAAAAATCAAAACTACAAAACTCCTACAAGTTAACACAGGAAAAAAAAACTAGATGACACTGTATATGTCAATGACTTTGTAAGGTGCAACTCTAAACACACAATTTATGGAACATGCATTTGATAAACTGGGCTTCATTAAAATTAAAGCTGTCTGTTTGACAAAAGAGAATGAGAAAACAAGCTACAGCTTGGGAGAAAATATATGCAAAGATACATCTAATAAAGTATCCAACGTATCCAAAGAAACTTTAAACTCAGTAATAAGTAAGGAAACATTCTGATTAAAGAATGGGCTAAAGACCTGACAGGCACTTCACCAAGAGAAGATAAATAGATGACAAATTAACGTATGAAAAGATGGTCCCTGTAATGTGTCATCAAGGAAATGCAAATTAAAGTAATGCAGTACCACTACACACCTATTAGCATGACCAAAATATTGAACACTGAAACCGCCAAAGGCAGACAGGAATGTGGAGCAACAAAAACTCCCATTCATTGCTGGTCAGATTGCAAAATGGTGCAGCCAGTTTGGAAGTAAAACTAAACATCCTCTTACCATATAATCCAGTTTTTATTTTCTTTGGTATTTGCCCCAAAAGATCAAAAGCTTATGCCCACAAAAAATCCTATATGCAGAAATCTCTAGCAACCTTATTCATAATTGCTAAAAGTTGGGAGCAATCAAAGTGTTCTGATATTCTGAATGGATAAATAGGACCTGGTACATACAAGTTGCATGCTATTCAGCACTAAAATAAAGAGCTATTAAGCCATGATAAGACATGAAGAAAACACATGCATATTAAGTGAAGGAAGCCGATCCAAAAGTATTACATTCTATTTGATTACAACTATATGACATTCTGGAATAGGCAAAACTATGGAGACAGTAAGAGATCATGGCTGTTGTGGATTGGGGTGGATGGAGGGCAGGAATGAATGAGTGGAGCACAGAGGAATTTTAAAGCAGTGAAAATCCTCTGTATAATAGTATAATAATATCATGTTACTATACATTTATTCAAACCCATAGAATGTACAGCACCAAGAATGAACCATAAGGTAATGTATGGATTTTTTCGTGATAACTATGTGTGCCTGTCATTTCATCAATTGTATCTCACTGGAAGGGAATGTTGTTAATGGGAGTCTATGCAGGTGTGATGGCAGGGGTGGATGGGAGATGCATGTTCTTTCCTTTAAATTTTACTGGGAAATTAAAACTACTCTAAAAAAATAAAGCCTTAAAATGTATATCGGTTCATATTTTTAGACTTCAATAACATCTGTTTTTCTTTGTTTTTTTTAATAAATTAATTTTTTATTGGTGTTCAATTTACCAACATACAGAATAACACTCAGTGTTCATCCCATCAAGTGTCCCCCTCAGTGCCCGTCACCCATTCACCCCCACCCCCCGCCCTCCTCCCCATCCACCACCCCTAGTTCATTTCCCAGAGTTAGGAGTCTTTATGTTCTGTCTCCCTTTCTGATATTTCCCACACACTTCTTCTCCCTTCCCTTATATTCCTTTTCACTATTATTTATATTCCCCAAATGAATGAGAACATACACTGTTTTCCTTCTCCGATTGACTTACTTCACTCAGCATAATACCCTCCAGTTCCATCCACGTGGAAGCAAATGGTGGGTATTTGTTGTTTCTAATGGCTGAGTAATATTCCATTGTATACATAGACCACATCTTCTTTTTTTTGTTTGTTTGGATTTTTTTTTAATTTATTCTTTATTGGTGTTCAATTTACTAACATACAGAATAACCCCCAGTGCCCGTCACCCATTCACTCCCACCCCCCGCCCTCCTCCCCTTCTACCACCCCTAGTTCGTTTCCCAGAGTTAGCAGTCTTTACATTCTGTCTCCCTTTCTGATATTTCCCACACATTTCTTCTCCCTTCCCTTATAATCCCTTTCACTATTATTTATATTCCCCAAATGAATGAGAACATATAATGTTTGTCCTTCTCCGACTGACTTACTTCACTCAGCATAATACCCTCCAGTTCCATCCACGTTGAAGCAAATGGTGGGTATTTGTCATTTCTAATAGCTGAGTAATATTCCATTGTATACATAGACCACATCTTCTTTATCCATTCATCTTTCGTAGGACACCGAGGCTCCTTCCACAGTTTGGCCATCGTGGCCATTGCTGCTATAAACATCGGGGTGCAGGTGTCCCGGCGTTTCACTGCATCTGTATCTTTGGGGTAAATCCCCAACAGTGCAATTGCTGGGTCGTAGGGCAGGTCTATTTTTAACTCTTTGAGGAACCTCCACACAGTTTTCCAGAGTGGCTGCACCAGTTCACATTCCTACCAACAGTGTAAGAGGGTTCCCTTTTCTCCGCATCCTCTCCAACATTTGTGGTTTCCTGCCTTGTTAATTTGCCCCATTCTGACCGGTGTGAGGTGGTATCTCATTGTGGTTTTGATTTGTATTTCCCTGATGGCAAGTGATGCAGAGCATTTTCTCATATGCATGTTGGCCATGTCTATGTCTTCCTCTGTGAGATTTCTCTTCATGTCTTTTGCCCATTTCATGATTGGATTGTTTGTTTCTTTGGTGTTGAGTTTAATAAGTTCTTTATAGATCTTGGAAACTAGCCCTTTATCTGATATGTCATTTACAAATATCTTCTCCCATTCTGTAGGTTGTCTTTTAGTTTTGTTGACTGTATCCTTTGCTGTGCAAAAGCTTCTTATCTTGATGAAGTCCCAATAGTTCATTTTTGCTTTTGTTTCTTTTGCCTTCGTGGATGTATCTTGCAAGAAGTTACTGTGGCCGAGTTCAAAAAGGGTGTTGCCTGTGTTCTTCTCTAGGATTTTGATGTAATCTTGTCTCACATTTAGATCTTTCATCCATTTTGAGTTTATCTTTGTGTATGGTGAAAGAGAGTGGTCTAGTTTCATTCTCCTGCATGTGGATGTCCAATTTTCCCAGCACCATTTATTGAAGAGACTGTCTTTCTTCCAATGGATAGTCTTTCCTCCTTTATCGAATATTAGTTGACTATAAAGTTGAGGGTCCACTTCTGGGTTCTCTATTCTGTTCCATTGATCTATGTGTCTGTTTTTGTGCCAGTACCACACTGTCTTGAGAACCACAGCTTTGTAGTACAACCTGAAATCTGGCATTGTGATGCCCCCAGATATGGTTTTCTTTTTTAAAATTCCCCTGGCTATTCGGGGTCTTTTCTGATTCCACACAAATCTTAAAATAATTTGTTCTAACTCTCTGAAGAAAGTCCATGGTATTTTGATAGGGATTGCATTAAACGTGTATATTGCCCTGGGTAACATTGACATTTTCACAATATTAATTCTGCCAATCCATGAGCATGGAATATTTTTCCATCTCTTTGTGTCTTCCTCAATTTCTTTCAGAAGTGTTCTATAGTTTTTAGGGTATGGAGCCTTTACCTCTTTGGTTAGGTTTATTCCTAGGTATCTTATGCTTTTGGGTGCAAATGGGATTGACTCCTTAATTTCCCTTTCTTCAGTCTCATTGTTAGTGTATAGAAATACCACTGATTTCTGGGCATTGATTTTGTATCCTGCCACGCTACCAAATTGCTGTATGAGTTCTAGCAATCTTGGGGTGGAGGCTTTCGGGTTTTCTATGTAGAGTATCATGTCAACGGTGAAGAGGGAGAGTTTGACTTCTTCTTTGCCAATTTGAATGCCTTTAATGTCTTTTTGTTGTCTGATTGCTGAGGCTAGGACTTCCAATACTATGTTGAATAGCAGTGGTGAGAGTGGACATCCCTGTCTTGTTCCTGATCTTAGGGGAAAGGCTCCCAGTGCTTCCCCATTGAGAATGATATTTGCTGTGGGCTTTTCGTAGATGGCTTTTAAGATGTCGAGGAAAGTTCCCTCTATCCCTACACTCTGAAGAGTTTTGATCAGGAATGGATGCTGTATTTTGTCAAAGGCTTTCTCTGCATCTAATGAGAGGATCATATGGTTCTTGGTTTTTGTCTTGCTGATATGATGAATCACAT